>NC_134798.1:19682332-19872332 GCF_046742065.1 Oratosquilla oratoria
ATATTTAATTGTAAAAATTCATCATTATTACATTAGCCATAATGTAATGTTCACACTCGTCACCAACTATGGTAACACGAGGAGGTAGTGAGGTCCACCCCATGTATATAATGCCCACAGCCCGTTTGTAAACCCATTCCTTTGACAAATCATACCTGCGAAACTAGTCAGGAATAAACTCAAGACTAAGACTCCTGTGTTTCCTACTCCGCTTACGTCACATATATATACATATATATATATATATATATATATATATATGTATATACATACATATATATATATATATTTATATATATATATATATACATATATATAAATATATACATATATATATAAATATATACATATATATATATATATATACGCACATATACATATACATATATATACATATATATATATATATATATATATACATATGTATATATACATATATATATTTATATATATATATATATATATATATATATATATATAGTGTATGTGTGTGTGTGTGTGTGTGTGTGTGTGTGTGTGTGTGTGTGTGTGTGTGTGTGTGTGTGTGTGTGTGTGTGTGTGTGTGTGTGTGTGTGTGTGTGTGTTATATCGACTTTATATTTTTACAGTATAATCAAATTATCATTTTCCATATTCCATGAGCATTTGAACGATGTATGTCCGTCCCTTCATCCGTCAGTCCGTATGACGTCATTCATGAAGTCACAAATGTTTTCCGATTTTAATACTTTACCTAGACTAAACTGCTTTTGCATGTAATATCTCAAATACAATACAAACAGCGTGTAATTTCATTTTTTCCTAAAATCTTAATAGATCAAGATATACATAGGTCATAAAATCCATGACTGTGACGTCACACCGATAGCATTTTTGCGATCAAATTCCCTCTCGTGATATTATTTATCCTTTTATCAAAACTTATACGAAAAATGCACAACATTCATGTGTTAATAGGGTAAATTTGAATAAGATTTGATTATTTTTCGAAATTTGCCAAATATTTGAAACCGAAAAATCTTTGTTTTGAGTAATCGCGCTTCAAAGTTTTCAGTAAGATGTCTGAACTTTTTCATACAACATACTTTGGTTTCATATGTTATGACAAATTATTTTCTAATATAACATTCTAAAAATTTCTATATGTAAATTATACTCAAAATCTTTGTTTATAAAGATATTTAAGATAAAAATAATCCTTTTTTCATTTTAGTATCTGTTGAATGTTGCAATGATGAGCCTTTTTTTTTCTCTCTCCCTCTCTCTCTCTATCCTTCTTTTCTGTGCCTTTATCAGCTTTTAAGGGTAAAAGCCTCACTACTGGGGTGCCGTCACAGTGTCAAATCATTGATAAGGGTTATTTTTTTAATCAGCAATGGGCACCTTCTCTTATCACCAAACAAGTGGGTGCCACTGTGGTGACGCGCCGCTGGTCAAAACCAGACTGGCATCTACACATCTTCTAAATTTTGGGGAATAGGATTCCTACGGGCTTTTATGGTAAGCCGAAGGGCACATTGACGGTGTTGAGGCTTGGCAGAAGGCACTTTCCTCGTCTTCGATGATGTGGGTGTCGCTTTTCCAATCGTGAAAGTGGATGTGGTGGGCTTGAAGGAAGTGGAAGGGGAGGAGGAGGAGGAGGTGGGAGGTAGAGGGGAAGCGTTTCTCTTTGCTTTCAAGAGGTTGAGCACATTCGTGATAGCCTTATTCACCATGTCTAGTGTCTTCTCTGAATCACTTTCCCCTAGAGTACTTGTGATTCCAGCGACGACACCAGTCACAATCAGTTTGACATCATCTTCCCGCAGGGGAATGACATCAGACGGATATTGAGGGGGAGGGGGCTGCCGTTCCTGTGCTCGTGTGGTTGGTGCTGGGGGCGTGGGCTTGGGGTGGGCGTGGGTTTGGGCGTGGGGGCTTTTTTGGGAACTGGCTGTGTACGAGTGTGTGTGTGTGTAGGAGCTGTGTTCTTAAGTGCGGGAAAGTGCTCTTGATTGTTCAGATCAGGAGCACTAGGTGCAGGTGGCTGTGTTGCGGTGGGAGAGTGCTTCCTGCTGCCCCATACATATGTACCTGGCGGGGGGGGGGGGAGAGGCAAGTATAAAGTCCTGTTGCTCCTCTGTCCTCCCCCTACAGACAATGGCCTGAGCTTTACGCACTGAACAAGAGGCATTCCAGGCGTGGTGCTTCTTGCCACATTGGGGCATTTGGCAAGTCTTAGTGCCAGCCTTAAATTTGTTTAGACAAGTCTCGGTGGCATGAGACATGCTCCAAATGCCGCATTTTGGGTTGCTTTGCTGTGCACCGCGTCTGGTGATGACCATAGCGTTGACATTTAGAACAACGGAGAGGATCAGGGATGTACGTTCGTACGTCATACTTGCCATACATCCCCAGGTCAACTTTATCTAATGGATCACCTTTGATGGTAATTAAAACCTGGCGCGTGGGCGTCTTATCCCAGCGGCGCATTCTCGTGGCCCCAGTTACCTGACAGTGGTCTTTGATGGCCTCGGTCATGTAGGTGGTCGGGTAGTTGTGTACCACGAGTCTGTGCCGCTTGTCCTCGGGATTGAGTCACTCCAGGGTCAGAGGCTTGCCATCCAACGATGTAATTGCCTCCAGCTGCTCAACGAGTTGGTAGCTGCTTGGTAACAGAAGCAAATTACCATCGCTAAGGGGTCGGAGGGATACAAGTTTGCCGCGGAGGGGGCCTTTCTCTAAAGCTCTCACCACTTCAAATGCCGTGTCGTATCCTGCAGAGGGTACGACTTTGAAAGTGGGGAGCTTGCCACTCTTGCTACGAGGAGGGGCCACCACCACGGCAGTTTCATCGTCGGATGGAGGCTCTGATCCTGGAGCGCAGCGCCGCCTTTTCGGCACGCCAGTCATGGTATCAGTAGCCGACATGGCGGTACTGATAACGCTAAATGCTAAGTTTCGGTACAGTTATGAGAGAGAAAAAAAAAACGTAAATCTAAGGGGGCGGGGAGCACGGACGCTCACGAGCGCGTCTGTACTAAGTCGATTAACCCACGAAACCTGTCACATCTCGAGCTAGGCTTATATACTGGTCATAGTTGGCAAGCGTAGTCAGCAAGGACGTCCGTGCTCAAGGCAAACCGGTCAATCAGGAGCTCGGAAAACTCGCCGGAGACCGGCCGGCATGCGACTCGAGCTAGGCCTATGTACCAGCTATGGATTATGGATTAGCTAGGTAAGACCACCCGCTCGCGCGGGACCGGTTTTTGTGGGAGGGGAAGAATGTCTGTAAGAAAATGAAAAGATAGTAGTGTATAAATGAGGGCTATTGCCAGCGCGTTTTTCGTGAGCGATTAGGGGCGGTTGGTGGTCATGGCTCAGAAGAAATGGACAGGGAACTTGGACGGCGGCGCCGACGCCTGGGATTAGAATCACCAAAAGTTGAGAAAATTGTAGAAGGCGTAGTAGTAGAGAAAGGTGGAAAAACGGAAAAATCTTTAGTGGGAGGTAAACTGAAATGAGATATAGTATAAGAGGAAGTTAGAAAGGAAGCGAATTTTAGTTAAAGAAAAAATAGGTGTGGATGTTTGTGCGTGGGATATGGCTATGTTCGTGAGAGGTGTGTGTATGTATCTTACGGGAAGTGAATAGAGTTCACTTCCCGCGTGTAGAGAGCACGTTCCTAATTAGCCCCAGTTTGGGCACGAGCGTTCCTGTTTAGCCCCAGGTTGGGCTTGAGCGATGAGTGAGCGATGTCCGAAGCGTAGTCAGGAGAGTGGATCCGAAGGTGGTGCGAGGGGGGCAGGCGGGAGGGTGTTGTTTTATCTTTCTCCTTCCAAGCACAACTCTGAAAGCAGAGAATTGAGTGACTTGGGAATTGTGTGTAAATGTCAGAAGTGTAAACCCGCTCACCAGCGTCAGCGAAGTGGCCAGGGCGTGGGTACGGGCCGGTCGGAGGAGAGGCTCCCCAGTTCCTCTCCCGTCACCAGCCGGCGAAGAGTTAAGGGCTCTGAATCAGAGTTGAATTGTGGGCCTCTGCTGAGCCAGCGAGCAAGTGTGCGTGTATTTCTTTTCTTCCAAGCACAACTCTGAAAACAGAGAATTACGTGACTTGGGAAATGTGTGTATTTATCTTTGGCGTAAACCCGCCTGCCGACGTCAACGAAGAGGTCGGCCTGTGCCAGACCGGCGACAGCAAAGGAGAAAAGTCTCCTCGCCGCCACCGGCCGACGAAGATTCCTGGGCGCTTGTTGAGTGTGTCTTTGGCGTAAACACGCCTGCCGACGTCAACGAAGAGGTCGGCCTGTGCCAGACCGGCGACAGCAAAGGAGAAAAGTCTCCTCACCGCCACCGGCCGACGAAGATTCCTGAGCGCTTATTGAGTGTGCTGGAGCGGAGAGCGACGTCTGACCTCTGCGAGCGCTGTGTTGGCAAGCATAGTTGGCAAGCGTAGTTAGCAAAGACGTCCACGCTCAAACTAAACTGGCCAATCAGGAGCTCGGAAAGTTCGCCGGGTTCCTCACCAGCCTCCTTTATAAGGAGGGGAACCTAGCCGAGACGGGCAGTTCACTCCAGGACACGACATCTTCAAGCAGCTCTCCTCTCCAAGCAGTACTCCTCTTCAAGCAGCTCTCCTCTCCAAGCAGTACTCCTCAAGCAGCTCTCCCCTCCAAGCAGTACTCCCCTTCAAGCAGCACGCCTCTCCAAGCAACAGACCTCTCCAAGTTTCAAGTTCCCCTTCGCTCTTAGGTTTTTCCCTTACGAGTTTAGAGTTCATTAAAGGCCCGAGTGCGTAGTGTTATTGTGAGTTTCATTTCCCTGGCTTGTCCGAACCATGTCACAACAACACCCATTGCAAAAGGTTAATTTTATAAAAAAAAAAAAAAAAAAAAAAAAAATTGCCCGAGTCTGTACGACAACTAAGAGAAACAGATGTCAAATGCCACTAGATTTTCACACAAAAAACAAAGGGAAATATCAAGAAAAAGACACGTAGATAAGAGATGTATTTCGCCACGTGTAGGGTTCATTCTTGCATGTGGCTAAAACGTCCATTGTCCCTTTAAACCTATTTAGCACATGTTAGCGAGCGCCAACGGCTAAAATTAACTTTCCTACGTATTTTTGAATAGTGTTGTAATGTAAATCCATGCAAATTGAAATTCTCATTTTTTTAAAATTGGCTTTCCAGACCGTCAGATCTCCCTTCAAGATCAATAGATACCCTGCACGTTACCTCAGCATTAGTTAGACATTTTACTATACAATCGGCAGTAGATCTCCCTTTCTTAAAGCCATGAAGATTCTCAGACATAAGATCTTCATTCATGTACATCAATCTATTAAGGACTGTTCTTTCATCCATTTTCATAGACATGACGTTAAAGATATACAGTAGGTCTGCATATGTTATCATCTTTTGGTACTGGTATTGTAATGGGCATTTTCCATCGTCTCGGCAATTTACCATTTTTGTACGATATATTTATTAGATCTAGAATTGGGCTGTTTACAATATATACTAGTGTAGTGCCCTACGTATATTGATAAAAATTAGACAACTACGTTTGTTTATTAATGAATGGATGGGCGAGATTATAGTATGCCTTCATAAAATCGTGTTCAAACCCGAGCACCACGGACGAGGATGACAATTATTCAAATATATCTACGTTAATTCGGATTGTTTTAATTAGTAATCACAAGATGGTTGTTGTGCTTCGCTGCCACCATTCCAGTCACAAAGCTATATATATATATATATATATATATATATATATATATATATATATATATTTATATAAATATACATATACATATATAAATATATATACATATATGTATACATACATATACATATATGTACATATATATATACATATATATATATGTATATATATATATATATATATATATATATAAATATATATATAAACACGTTGTAGCTCGTAACCAACACACTGTTTTATTCCATTCCCTCCCTGTTAGTTTCTGTGTTGCGTTATATTTGCAAGATCTAGGTTAAAGGGAATTACAGAAATTTTCAAATTTACAACAAGTTGTTTGACTGATTTATGAGACTATATTATTTCTATTCTTATCCACACTTTAACACACATTCCCTCCTTAAACTACACTCAATACCATGGAAATGTGATGCGAATAATACGTAATTACACTCATAGCAAATATAGGCGTGGGGGTAGGTATACAACCCTTCCCCGCCGTACACGAATGTTCGTCCCTTTTCCCTTGAGTTTCTCATCCAATTACATACTGATTTGAACATCTCAAAATGAATAAAAATATTTACCCTGAATTACTATTTATGAACAATTTATAAAATATAGTGGTAGTGTAGGGGTTAATGATTTAACGTCCTCAATGGCGCGAGTAGAACATGTCTCTAACCGTCCGGCCACCTTTTTTAGGTATCACTTCCTACGTGTTAATCTATCCTAACCCGTATAATAATCTAACCACATATTTTTTATTGTTAGGAGAGAGCACTCACAGTCACAATCCCTTTCACAAACGATTTCTTATAAGTTCCTATAACTGAGTACAGAGGATTCTTCCGATCACTATGCACCTCACTATCCGTGTATTATGTGTTCATGTAACTCCCCTATCCCATTGTGTCCATGTCGAGCGAGTATCTCGTATCAGTATGCACTACGTAATAAATTGTAATAGATTGCTACTATTTTACTAAAACACATGAACCTACCTGCCGAGCGGGGTTCTTGTATGAGAATGCTTACCCCACGCGTTATACCCATCGGTGCCCACGATCGTGTTCGAATCAATTGACGAAGATCCCAAGTTTCTAACTATCACTTCGTAATTCAAGTCCAGGCTCCGTTACCTCGTTTCGTGATGGAACAGTTATGTGTTAAAAATCCTAAAATATTCCCCTAATGAAATCCTGAACTGGAGGGTGGGGATTTTTCTCCTCCTAAATTTAAGGTTCTTCCATACGAATAAGTCCTCATGACGTAATGGAGGGGTGGAGTGAGTGGTGTAATGTCCACCATGCCTACTCGCGATTTAGTCACGTAGACCTTCGAGGAAAAAAAGAATACTCAGTTAAATCCCTGGCCTTACACTAGGAAATTTACAATATCATAAATAAGCCCATCTTTCCCTGGTGCTGTACAGTAGTTTTACCCTTTTTTATAGCATTTCAGAGCTCTTCCGTTGTAAATGGTACATTAGTTTCATCGTGTATTTCACTTTTTTATTATTTGTTTTCTTTCATACCTTTCATTGTTCAGACACTCCCTTACCTTTTCAGGAAGACTCTTATAGCTAGAGTCATATATCCATGCATTCATTGAATTATTAGCTTTTTATGGGACTCTATGTCCCTTAAGAAGGCTCCCCAATATTTATTCCTATTTTTGTTTTTAACATTGGTGGTACACTCAGCAACTTGTAAAAGTAACTTTCTATTGTTTTCATTTGTAGGGCCTTTGCTCCATTTTTTTTTTCTTTTCCCTTGCCAGTTTTGCCCAACCCTTTACGATTGGATTATTATAATAACCTGGTTCCGTTCTTAATTTGCTTCTTTGTTTTCGTGTGGGTTTGTTTAGTTGTGCGACAACAATATAACAAGTCTTCATAAAACTCATTTTCATCCTGGATTAGGGTTGCCTACTCTGTTAAGCTACAAAAAAGTACATAAAAACTTTATTGGTATGTATCTAAGTGGCTATGGATCTTAATAGATGCCAGACTGCCAGTATTAAATGTAGTTCAAAATTACATTTCTCTTACCTAAATGAAAGTACAAAAACAAGAACAAGAAGACATTTTACCTTGATCAAAGGATTCAAATCTTTAAAACTATATTTGCCTTGGCTTTTTGTTGCCTTCAGAAAATGTGTATCATCTTTGCTGTTTTAGCGAATTCCAAATAACTATTGTTATGTTAAAATGGATGAGTTCATTCTTAATTAATTCAACAGAGCATCAGTTCCTTTCATCTCGTAATTTAGATGACATTAAATTAAAAACTCTCACAATAAGATGATGTTCTAGGAATTGATAGTACAAAAGTAACTATTTTGAAAAAAATTATCCATAGATTTCAAAATAAAATACCACTTTCTGGTTGTTGTTTTTGAGCTTATGAAGAGTTCAGAGCTTTTGATAGTGTCGAAGTTTCTTTGAATTAATACTACTTTATCAAAAAGCTCATCTTTAATTTAAGCTTTCCTCCTAGCTTCAAATGTTCTATTACTACAAATTTCTAAAACTTTGGGAAATGAATGTCCCAAGAATCTTAGGTTTGATAATTTGCCAAATGTTGAATTTCATCGAAATGTGTTCTATTTTTCCAAATATCTGTTAAAAAATGTAATATTGACACTACTATTACAAGGTTTCTCTCATAGATTTCACTGTTCTTCTGGTATTTATAACAAATTACGGCTCGATTTTGTGAAGGGTCTCCTCATTACATTTTTGTATAATACGCCATATTTGTTTTGGTTCTTCGTGAGTTCAGTTGATAGGCGGAAATATTGCCTTTCCAGGGTCCATGACTTTTCGTCGCCGTCTTTTCGTCGCCGGACTTTTCGTCGCCGACGTTTCGTCGCCGGACATTTCGTCGCCGCGACTTTTCGTCGCCGGACGTTTTGTCGCCGCGACATTTCGTCGCCGGTCTTTTCGTCGCCGGACTTTTCGTCGCCCCAAGCATAAATTGTATGCAAAGATTGACAATATTTGAAATATAAAATAATTGAAATATAAAATTGGAAATATATGATTTAATGCCAAATTCAATATACTTCTTCTGATTGATCTTGATGTGATTATTGGTAGTAGCGTCTGTCCAGTCACTTTTTTTCTAGTAATAATCACATAATCCTATTATTTATTATTATTACATTGGTCACCTAATATTATTGATAGTGAAAATTCTTACGGAATCATAAGACTATCAAAGTGGATGCTTCTTCCACTTGACGCAGTGCATTCAAAGAAAGATACAGAGCATAGGCCTGCAGAACCAGTACCGCAACGACTACGAGACGTTCCAATACTGCCGCATGCTACCCGCCCTTGCCTTCGTACCTCCGGCCGACGTCATCGACGCCTTCGAGACGCTAGCCGATGAGATGCCCGACGAACTGACACCACTTCTGGACTACTTCGAGGATAACTACGTCGGCAGACCAAATCGAAGAGGTGTTCGGCGCACTCCACTGTTTCCCATTCAACTCTGGAATATGCATCAGCGTGTGCTAGATGAGGAAGACAGAACTACTAACGCTGTCGAGGCATGGCATCGTGGACTTCCAACATTCCTCGGTGCAACCCATCCGACCATCTGGAAGTTTATTAAAGAAATACGACGAATTCAGAAAACTAAGGATGTTGAGATCGAGCAACTCGTAGCGGGCAACGCCGCCCGAGGCCGCCGTCCAATCTACGAGCGGCTGGACGAGAGGATTATGAACATTGTAGAGGACTATGAAAACCGTGACATACTGGATTATCTGAGAGGTATCTCACACAACATCGTGCCTTACTAAAGAACTTTACATTTCAATACATATGACATATGACATATGACATTAAATCATATATTTCCAATTGTCAATCTTTGCAATTTATGCTTGGGGCGACGAAAAGTCCGGCGACGAAAAGATCGGCGACGAAAAGTCGCGGGGACGAAATGTCGCGGCGACGAAACGTCCGGCGACGAAAAGTCGCGGTGACGAAACGTCCGGCGACGAAAAGTCGGCGACGAAAAGACGGCGACGAAAAGTCGTGCACCCGCCTTTCCAAACGTCTAACGGCACCTCCTTTCTTTCTCTATTATTTTTCTTTTCTTTTTCTTGGTGGTGGTTCTCATATTTAGTAACATAGTTTACAATTTACTGGTTTTCCCAGAATGGATGCCTTTTTTTATTGGAAAATTGAGTTTTACATAAAATGAGGTTAATTTTACACCCTGGTCTGCGATCTGTTGCTCTGTGCGACTGGTATTATGCAGAATACAGAGTTGACAGAGTCTGTACTCTTACAAAAAGTAAACGCTTTTGCAATCATCACATCTTGAGAGCAGGATATTGAACTAACAATCAAAACGATTTCAAAATAAAGGATAAATAGTATCATTTCAAATGTCAATAAAGGTCAAGGACAAATAGAGCTGAATAAAGGACTGTCCTTTGAAATAAAGAACGGTTGGCAACCCAGATGGTTAGTTCTTTGTATTCCGTATAGGTTACCATTCACTTATTTTCTGTATGCATTAATTTCGCTGCCTTTCTTTTAATGTGTGCTTCTTTCTAGCTTTCCCTGCCGTTACTTTTTCTATAAATATGGTTATATTTAATGCAAAGTGGTCACTAAGCAGGTCATTTACATTGCATAGTCTATTCTACCCACTTTCACATAGGTTGGTTTACATCCCCTAATACCAGTGCATTATGATTATCTGGTGATTCCAAGATACAATTTAGGCTTAATCTTTTCCATTTAAATTTTGGTTGCCGATTGTCCCAAGATTATTGTCTGGCATTCAAGTCCACTACTAGCAGACATTTTTCAAGTTAGTATAGTCTGGTAAATCATCAAATACAAGTGCATTTGTATGCAAATACGTATTCAAGAGGCAGATCGTTGCACTGACATGAATTTGTACACTAAGGTATTCTGTACCATGTATTTTTTGTGCAAAGTGTAGACTAGTTGGAATGTTGTTTTTAATGTAAGTTATTAGGACACGTGTATCATTTTGTAAATATGCTTGTAGCTCAAACCGTTGGTAGCCTTTTATCTGTATACGTGTAACAATAACAGCCTCTTCTAATGCTATTATCATTATGTCTGTCACAGGTGATAAATTTAGTAACATATTTGTAAATCACAACTAACACCACAGTCGGACGAAAGAAAGAGTTGAATAAGCGAAACTATATATTTCGATTGCTAACTGAAGTACTATTGAAGAGGTTGCAGTTAGCAATCGAAATATATAATTTCGCTTTTTCAACTCTGTGTTACTAGTTGCATTCCATGATAGTAAATTAATGTTGATCCATTATGTTGAAATATAAATATTTGAACTTATTATGCATCTTGTGTTGTTTTTTATTGAATATACAATAAAATGTATAGTAGGAATTTTTCATTTGATTTATTGTATGATCTGTGCATATTTGCATATCATATGACAAAGTTCAGTTGCTAGGCCTGAGAGTTTTTTCCCGCGCTAAGGGACGCCGCCATTGCAAGTCAGTCATGGTAAAACCACAGTGTAGAGGGGTTAGTGTGTAAACTATTGTCAGAACTTATGTGTGTCAAGTAATTGTGCTTTTGAAGAATAATAAACAGTTAAGTGCTTTTCTAAGCGTTTATATAATACCCATAACTTTTAACACATTATATTTGCTAGTCTCCCTAATATGATGATCATTTTCAATGTTACATTCCTCTTTCCTACGTCAGGGTTATTTACATATTTTTCGATCAGATTTAATAATTCACTCGTGCCAGTTTTTACTATGTCACTGGTTACATTTACAATCTCATGCTTACTCAAACTTGCTCGTCTCCATCTTTGATCTTTAGCTTGTACTGCACTATATACCTCAGCACTGTCACTCAAAACTTGTTTTATTTGCTTTACCTCTAATTTTAAGTTTTCAGTTTTATTTTTAAGACTCTTAACAAGTGCTATTACATTACCTTCAAGCTCTATACCTACATTTTTAATTTTCATTTGTCTTCCATTTTCATTTGCTGCACTATTTTAATTTTTCATCTCTCTCCTTTTCCATACGCTGTCTATATCACTGTTATATATTTGCTCTTTTTGTTTTTCATTCTCTTGTGCTAGTTCTTTTTCTGTAGTACTTGTTCTACTGCCAACAATTTGTGGATGATTAAGGCACAACCATGAATTTGTATTATGTTTTCTTTCATTTTCTTAGCTCACTCCTTAGTGTCGTGCTTGTTCCCACAGTACCGACAGCGGTAATCGTTATGTCATTTCTATGCCATGTGTCCCCACTTCGAACACTTGTGACACATCATAGGCGGTTCTCGATACGTAGCCAGTCTTTTATACAGCAAATATCTTACAAGTACTTTCTCTAGTGCACTTCCTTTATATAGCCCTACGATTTGTGGTCTAGGTTCACGTCTGTCATTATACCAGACTCCACGTCGTTTAATCCATACACATCTATAATCAAGCAATACGTCTTCTGGGTCGAGTTACGTGGGAAAATCGAACAATATTACCTTCGCGTATTTTCCATTTTCTTCTGGTTCTTCCATTATGATGTTTTCATAGCCTATAGTTGTGAGGTGTTTCAGTTTCAGTGTCTTTTATGGTAATGTAGGGCTTATACTTGCCTGCCTTAAATAGTACTTCAAAATCCTCCTGTGCTTTGGAGAGAACAATTGCCCATTTCGCCTTGTCGTGGTATGTCATCTCTGGCGTAGTGGGAAAATTAAGTCGTTTCCTATCACTTACTTGCCTGGGCAACTTTTTCTCGTTGTTTGTTGTAGCTGCACCATCTTCGTTGTTTTCTTTTTTCAATTCTCTTTCAGTGGATGGTCTCACTTTTAGCCCAGCAGATATGTGAAATATTCTGGTAGTTTTGTGCTTTTGATGATACAAGCATGAAATTTGGTACACAATTATAGCATACCCTTAGGAAACATTTTGGATATAGGGACATTCCAGATCACCCCTAGGGTCAAAATGGTGGCCATTTTACAAAATGGCTGCCACGAATAACTAAACTCTACCTATAAAGTCAGCAAAGTCATATGTGCTTGGTTCAAAACACAATGTAGTGAGTATAATATGATTATTATCAACTAGTATGCACATGTTCAAGACTTTTAACGCCTCTTTTCTTTTTTCAGGTGATAACTCCACTGAAGTGTGCCCATAGAATGATACCCTGCTTGGTGTGGTTCTTCCCAATTTTACAGTGATTGGTGTTGATTCAAGACAATGGCCAAACATTTAAACTATTAGATCCCCAGCAGCGAGGGCCAAGTAAAACTGTTGCATCAATTAACCAGACAGACTGGAACCTATGTGTGCTGTGTCAGATGGACACCACTGAGCATATTCATTGTCCAGCTGACTCCAAGCGAAGCACAGGAGGGTCTGGGTACCAGACTCTTGCAGACAACCTCCTCAGGTTCAGCGAGATCGACAGCCTGCCAAAATCTCTCGACATGTCCCGCTTGGACGATGGTTAGGGTATTGAGTCCACCTTCCAGCACCACAGGGCTAAGTGGCACAATTCGTGCAGACTACAATACAACAAAACTCAATTGACTCGGGCAGAAAAGAGGAAAACAACCAGTGGGGATACGGAAGGCGTGGCACGAAAGTATACCCGTCAGAATGTGGACCGCACAGAGACACTACTCGAAACGTGTTTCTTTTGTGACAAGCCAGCAGGTAACGAGTCTCTGCGTAAAGATTCTACCTTCGACCTGGACAGACGAGTCAGGAACTGTGCTCTGAAACTGGAAGACAAGTCACTTAATGCTAAACTGAGTGCTGGAGATATGATGGCGCAAGATGCCCTGTACCATGTGAAGTGCCTGGTTTCCCTCTATAACAAAGCAAGGGATACAAAGAGAACTTTGGATGACCAGGATGATATCAATCATGGCATAGCTCTTGGAGAACTGGTGTCCTACATCGATGATGCCCGCATGGACGCTCTTGTGGCACCAGTGTTCAAGCTGGCAGACCTAATAAGTATGTACAGCAACCGGCTGAAACAGCTTGGAACAGTCTTGCCTGGACGTGTTCACTCGACCAAGCTCAAGTACTGGATCACGGCATATTTTCCGGACATGGAGGAGCACAAGCCTGGCCGAGATGTTCTGCTTGCTTTCAACGAGGACATCGGATCAACCCTTCACAAGTCCTGTGAACACGATGCTGATAGTGATGGTGTTTATCTTGCTAGAGCCGCATAGTCCGAAGAGATATGTTGAAGATGAAGCTCATCACTGACCCAATCAAGAGAAACAACCTCCCTCTCTTCAGCCGACCTCCAGTTAGAGATAAGTCAAGAACACAGCTTGTGTCCTCTCTGAAGAACGACTGCTCCCTGTTCTTCAGGTTGTTCATTGCGTCCCAGATACGTGGAGATCTCGATGAGTTCTTCGCACATGAAAACCAAGCATGTCCCCCTGCACTGTCACACATGGGCAAGATGAGACTTGGAACAAAGTCAGATCTGGTTGGCTGCTTAGAAGATCTGGTCCCTCCACAGGAGAATACTGCTGCTGCTGCTGCTGCTGCTGCTGGTCCAGCAATTGAAGTCATCATCCTTGATGGTGCAGCGATCATCAATGTGCTGCCACCTGGCACAGCAAAGACCTTCAATGAGTATGCATCACAAGTATTCTTGCCATACATCACATCTCAGCTGCAGCATACGAGCAGGGTGGATATTGTCTGGGATGAATACCTCACAGACAGTTTGAAGGCAAACACTAGGAAGAAGCGAGGTAAAGGCATCAGGAGACGAGTCGAGCCATCTAGTTCCGTTCCTGGAAACTGGCAGACCTTTCTTCGCACAGATGAGAACAAGATGGAGCTGTTTGACTTCCTAGCCACCAGGGTAGAAACAATAGACACAGACAAACAAGTCATCAGCACCCACCACAAAGAAGTTGTTTGTACGCAGGCCCGAGATGTTGCTGGTCTTGCCCCTTGTAGCCATGAGGAGCATGACACAAGAATGCTACTCCATGTTGAAGACGCTGTGAGGCAGGGATACAGCAAAGTGTCGATCCGCACAGTAGACACTGATGTCGTGGTCCTTGCGGTGACACCAGCTGGACGTCTGAACATTGATGAGCTCTGGGTTGTTTTTGGCACAGGAAAGAAATTCAGGTTCTTGGCCGCTCACGAGATGGCTGTGGCACTGGGACCTAACAAGTGTCGAGGGTTATCATTCTTCCATGCCCTCACTGGATGTGACACCGTTTCAAGCTTCGGAGGCAGGGGGAAGAAAAAAGCATGGGGAACCTGGAAAGCCTGTGATGAGGTCACTTATGTTGCCGCAGCATTCTGTGCCTTGGCTGCCACGCCAACTCCTTCAGCCGTAGATGACCACATGGATGCACTGGAGCGTTTTTGTTGTTTTGCTCTATGATCGCACCAGTAGCCAGGAACATGTCAATGAGTGTTGCAAGCATCTGTTCACCCAGCTCTCCCAACAACTCAAGCCCTGAAACAGCACATCAAGAGAGCTGCCTACCAAGCCGGCTACTGTTGGGGCCAGATGATGGTGTCCACACCAGAGCTACCATCGCACAGTGACTGGGGGTGGGCTCACACCGACAGTGGCTGGGACATATACTGGACAACCCTCTCAGAGGCAATTGAGGCATGCCGGCAACTTCTAAGGTGTGGCTGCTAAAAGGGATGCAGAGGACAGTGCAAGTATGCCAAGGCGGCACTCCAGTACACAGCTCTATGTCACTGTGGTGGGGAGTGTACGAGAGAGTAGAACTGGGACAAGAAAGATCACAGATGATAATTATGTTAACATGTACACATGTATCCATGCATCATATTAGACTCTGGTCAGCAGTCATTCCATGGTGCTTGTTAACAGTTTTTTGAGGAGTTTGTTGAAGAAAACCTTCCAAAAGTACAAAAATGCACCAAAAAATGACCAAATAAGTTTATTCACGCTTTGTCATCTTTACTTGCTATCTCTTATTTACTAGAATCTACATTTAGTTGAATAAAACCACTGGTATACTTCTTCAATAAGTAAATATAGTTGTATCCACATGTATCCTATGTCGCGTACAGCACAAAATCGCCTATTTTGTAAAATGGCCGCCATTTTGGCTCTGGGAAGAATCTGGAATGTCCCTATATCCAAAAATCCTTGTAAGATACTGCCCTAGCAGTGTGCCAAATTTCATGCTTGTATCACTAAAGGCACATTTTTTTTCACATATCTGCCGGACTATTTCTTGTCCATAATTTTGGGTATACTGTAGCACCAGTATTCACTTTTGTTTGTAATTTTTTTTTTCTTCTCTACACTGACTGAAATCCATCTTCTTCATTACTATCGCTGCTAGTTATGGCTAAATCCATAGCAACAATTGTTGCTCCTTGGCTATCCCACTTCTCAGGTGGAATTCTCTCTTCTGTTGCCATTTTCAGTGAAATCAGTGGACGTCTGGTCGATACTCCGAGTCGGTAAGCACTCGGCTTACCGCGATTTGTCACTGTGTTCAACACTTCGGTAGCTCACTGGTAATGGCTAGTTCTTCCTGATTAGGTCCGAACACGACCACTGCCAGGCGGTGAATGTGGAAGTCTAGTAGAAGAAACCAGCGTGCTGGGGAGGTTTCGTCAAATTGCGGGGGTCGGACGGCGACTGCTGCTGCTACCGGAAGTGTTGACGTTGTTGATATGGGCGTCGATTCTGCCGCTGCGGCTGTTGTTATGTCGTCGTTCTACGACATAGTTTCTGCAGATAGGCTGCTGGTTGGTCTGGATCAACGATGTGTAGAAAGTGAACTTCTTTATACATCATCGATGCAGTACCCGTTAGATACGGCACACGAAGTATTGATAGCGTCACTGGAATACCAGTTGCGAAACACAACAATCAGTTTGAATTATCCACTCGTTACTCGTATCCACGTAAAATGGTCACTCCACGTGGTCACCAGTTATGGTGTCGTATACTATGATTACGCGTGTGGATAGAGTAAATAAAAGTCAAGATTACGTGATATTTGGGATTATTAAGTTAGACTCAACCAACGCAATCAACTTACTCCTCACTGGTTAGCCACGTCTAACCTATCTACGTTGGACATGCTTATATAATATATACAAAATTACATTATGAACATGGATACATATAGGGCATCTACATGCTAAGATGTTACAGGAAAAGATAGGGTTGGGTGTGGATAGTGTTATGCATGAACGGCCGAGTATTGGCATGCATAAAGTACCCAGAGTGCTAGGGTATAAAAATATATACGTAGGTTTCTATATCTAATAAGTACTTCTGTATACATAGGCTTGGATACATAAAGGGAGCCCTATCAATATAAAACAGTGAATATTGTTCAGCACTAATGTTAAATAGGTCACGTCCACTGGCCCGGCAGGATCTTATCACCATAGTGTCTCTGGTTCAACTGTGTTGGCGGGAACTATGCCGTGACTTCATGGCGTCACCGTGACAAAGGTAATAGATATATACAACAGCATCCTAGACTAAATTGTCCTAGCTAGGTCATCTATTATATATAGTCCCTATGCTCCGTTACACATGGGAAAAGTGTCTCCTATCCTGACATGTGTTTATAAATGTATGTGTGTCGTATGCCTATGGGTGTCTATCATGATCACGCCATGCGCGCGGGAATATCAAATACCCAGACATAGACACATGTGCCACAGATAGAATATATGCATAGGTCAAGGACTACTATTACACAGGACGTGCACACCCAGACTCCTTTCGCCGCTAGCGGAGGCCAGTCCAGTGTGATACGAGCAGACTAAGTGTAAGGTTGTGTCGCTGCGTCTTTTGCGCGTGACTGCATTTAGAAGTGGATAGTGTTTGTTTACATAGGTTCTTGCTGATTTTGTTTGGTTGGTTCTTCGTAGGTTCTTTTTTGCTGATTTTGTGTATTCAAAATGCCGAATAAGTGTGTTGTGAACTGCAACGGTAATTATAACAAGGATAACAGGTGCCTAGTGTTTCAACTGCCAAAAGACTGTTATTAAAGATAGATGTGGCTTGATGTGCTACCACCGCGTAATAACTTTGTTGTTGATTCTGAGAGATTTTTCATTTGTGAGTTTTCCATGAATGATTATTGTTTTGCTCTTGAATCATACCCCAAGTGTAGTTATGAACAGATCAGAAACTTTTCGGTGCTGCCAAGCAAACGTAAGCTGCAATACATCACTTCATCTATTGACAAGGATCAGGTGATGAGGGAAACATTTGCCAAAGTGAAGACACTGCAGCAGAAGAATGTATTTCTCTTGATAGATGAAGTATAGATTCGGCCAACTGTTGCATTTTTCTGGTGGGGTTCTGAGTGGCATGGCAGTGAACAAGCCAGACTGCAAGGCCACTTCTATGCTATGTATTATGATGAAGTCGCTGCACAGAGGACCTAGTATTTTTATTTCTGACACCCGTCCACAGCTTGAGGGTATGAATGAGGCGGCAGCTGCTGTTGAGAGGGCAGGTGGACGTGTCATCGGGTCTATCACAGACAACCACAAGATAAACCAGCAGTACTGTAAGCTGTTTGATTTTCCGGGTGATTACCGTGCCACAGCCAAACATCCTCTTGACAAAGATCGTGTCTGGTTTCTCCTTTTTGACACAGTGCATCTTCTGAAGTGCATCCGCAACAACTGGATCAGTGAGAAGTGCCAGAAGATCAGTCTTGACAATAAAACAACAACATCATTTGCTGAGTCAGAGAAAGGCAGTATTCTGAAGACTACTCCCCTCACTAAATTTGCTGTCAACCCCTCACGACTTCAACTACAAAATGTGCAGCATGTCTTGAAAGTCTTCAATGAAAAGGTTGTGGCTTCATTGAAGCTCAGAGGATGTCATGACACTGTTAAGTTAATCCAAATCATCCTCAACTGGTGGAATTTAGTGAATGTATCTGGGAAGGGACAAGATCAGCGCATAAACGATCCAAATCGAGCTGTTCAGGATCCCCAGTCAACCAGCCTGCAGACTTTCCTGTTGATTTTCCAAGAGGCTTCTTCAGGACATGTGTAACCTCTTAATGATGTTACAAAAAAAAAAAAAAAATTAAATATAATGATCTTTGTTTCGTTTAAGTTATTAATCCACTAGTGGGTGCATTGTTATTAAAAAAAATGAAGTTAGGCTGTTGTTAATTATTAGTGTTACGGAGGCTAACGTAAATTTTACGTGCCTTTGGTACGTGAACAGGCTATCTAGAAATATACAGAGGATATATCAATGAATAGGGGTACCTAAATATGGCGAGCCCTATCAGCTGGTACGTCGATGTCTAGCAGGGGCGGTTTTGCGGTGCTAAGCAAATGTAGGCGGCCGAAGGTGGCGGTCGGTGGTTGGTGTGTGTAAGCGAGAATGCTGACCCGCTAACTGCTGTGAAGCTCCTGGTCCGGGATGAGGGCGAAGCTTTTAGGTCTAGGTGATAATGAGGGGGAGTGGAACTAGATGCTCGTCCGGTTCTGATGAAAGAACGGGAAAATTAGTGGGAGACTATTTTTATACTCACGGTGATTGGTGACGGTAGTTGTGGACGTGTCTCGTCGGCCTGGGTCCACTGTGTCTTGACTGAAGTCGTGGTGTGTAAATGTAGGAGGTGGTGCGCTGTTCGAAATGGCGGAGGAGTTGGTGACCGATATGCTGATGTTGTATGTCTGCGTCGTTCTCGGCTGAGGACGGTAGGGGGTGAGGTGGAGTATCCTCTCTCGGAGATTGGATCTTGTGGTTGCTGAATGGAATCTTGTGGATGCTTGAAGTATAATGTTTTGATTGGGAGTCTTGTTTGAAGTTGGATTGGAATCTTGAAGGGGTGCCGTGTAGGGTTGAACGGTTATTCATTCTGACAGAGGTATCACTGCAGACATCTGTCTACAGAGTATAGGACTGGCAGGTCACTGCCACCAGGTGATTTGAAATCGAAAGCCTTCAACTTTACCACCGATTCTAAGATTGGACTGCCAAGCTGCAATCTTAGAAGTCAGATTGCCGTCTCGGAGGGGGTGGTTGGTGGAGGGGGAGTGTGTAGACGTGCTGCTTGCTTGACACGGGTGGTCTGCGTGGAGCTGGTAGGCGTGGCTTGAGTCTTGGATGGCTGAAGGTTGTATTCGGCCTTCTGTGGTAGGCGCGAGTGTAATTAGTATTATGTGGTATATGATGGCTTGTCTCTTCGGAGATGTGAAATGAAACTAACGCTCGCCAGTTTGAGTGGTTGCGTAACCTTGATTGTATGGCTGAGGACGTAGTTTCTATTCAGAGCGTGGGAGCACCGCTCCCGCCATTAATGTAACCTCCTTTCCTTGGGGGTTACATAGGCAGGACTTAGTGCGGGCAAGATAAACTCTCAACGACTCCTTTTCTTCTTATTTTATTATAATTAGAGTTAATCATGATACCATCGTATACACTATAGTCACTTTTTACAACACATCACTGGCACACGTTTTTCTTGGTTATACACTTTTGTCTCTAGACCACCTTACACAATGTTCTTTTGAGTTAATCTCTGGAGCACCTCACACCGAACCTGTCTCTCGAGACATGCACGGCCTTTTTGTTGACCGGAAACGGCTGACTAAGCAAAGTTTGAGGTGCGTTTTATCTTTTTGTTTAATAATTCTACCTTGAAAGTCCGTCGCCTCACACGGCTAGGACAACCCACTAATTACCTACTATATTTTTTATATAAGTCATAATATATACATATCCAGGGGGTGGCTCGTTAATATGTAATGTTTCCGTGTGTTATGTGGGTCGTGTCTAATGGCATCCATTATGTGTGTGTGTTCGTGAGTCCGTTTGTGGGCGCTCGGCTGGTGCGCTCGGCTGGTAACATGCAGACTCAGCGATTTGAGCGGATATGGTAGGCGCCAGCCAGACTGGTGGTGATTGCGACATCGTTCAGAATGCGTGGGATTGATGGTGGTGTATACACATGGAGCAAATCGAATCAAGTGTTTCACCCATGACACCAAGAATGAACTGGTGCAGACTATGCAGGGACTGATTGGCATTTGCCGCTACTTGTTCAGAAACGCTGACTTCCATTATGTCCTGCTGCGTGAGATCCAGAGTGACCGGCTTGATGGGGAGTCCTCAGTCTACCGTCAATCAACTGGTGCAAACTCTTTCATGACCACTGGGGATGTGTTCTCCGCATGCAAGCAACGCTTCACGAGATATGCTGCCATAAACCTCAAGTCCATCGATATCCACCCTGTGTCAAAGGAACATACCTGCTTGGGGACTGCAATTGACCTAGAGGATGCAGCCTCTATTGAGAGGTGCACCACAGATGTGACACTGACTGTGAAAGAAGAGTGCAGTGCGGCCTATGTGGCGGGATGGCTTTAAACAATGTGTGCGGACAATGTGGTCTTCAGGGTCGAAGAACCTCTTGTGACCAGTGACGTTAAGGACTTTATCGAGACAGTATCCAGAGGTTCCCTGACAACTCACCGTTCCTGCTGCCAGAAAAGACTGATGGAGATCTTGTCAACACTGGCCAACTTCAGTGGGGTTGACATTGACTGTCCCAAGATGTTCCGTCGTCTGGCAAATGTTCTTCTGAATGGACTCCACAACCTAGAGAAAGACTAGCAGAAGAATGCAGTCCTTCTCCAGACCTCTGTAAAGAAGGCCCGGCTCGCTGATTAATCGCTGCAGTCTGGTAAGCTTTTGCTTCTATGTCTGTTTATTTGTGTAAATGTTTGTTTGTTTGCAATCACAAAGGTTTAACTATAATCCATTTTGTAAAATGTAAAACAACAGCAATTTGGGTTCCTTTAATTTCCACTAACCTCATACAATAATACATGTTAAGTCCGGCTAAAATTGGTATTTCAAAGCATAACAGTGCCTAAAAAATCATTTCTTATTTCACTATAAAAGTTTGTATTAACTTATACTGCATTGAATAAGTCAATAGTTGATATATTTGTCCTATATACAATGCTGGTTCCTAGTTTTGATACATTTGTCCAATATAAAATGTTAGGTTACAAAGAAATCAATGGCCTCCGCTGGCGGAGCCAGGAATCTGGGTGTGCACGTTCTGTTTAATAGTAGTCCTTGGCATAGGTATATATAGTTATATATCATATAATGTGGCACAGACGTATTGGTGTACGTGTTTGCTACGCCAGAGAATGCGCGTAGGTGCATACGCAGTTATAGATTATGCATTACGTTACATTACATTATGAGTAGATCATATCATATTACAACCGCTACAGAAGCAAAAAGCTACATACCTGTGATTGGCAGAGATTCATCGAACCCTGAAAAGTACAGTGGCTTCACAAAACATGTGTCTTTGTGAATATGTAATATTTTTTCTGTTTTGTATTATAATTTATCGTGGCCTGGGGCCACTTGGTGATTTTCTTCGTGTTTGTTCTGGTAGTGGTGATGTGTGCGTCGACTTCGGGCGTGGCATCGGGGATATGGGAATGGAGGGAAGGATGAAACTGTGTTGAGGGAAGACTGGTTCTCTCATAGGATGCTTCCCCTCACTCTCGTTTAGCACACGCTTCGTCGCATTTACATTTCACACGACATGGATTATATGATGTCTGTGAATGGAGGTAAATTTCATATCACTTCCCAATCACGAATCACTTACACTTCTGTTCAGTTTGAAAAAAATTCTCGAACTACGTACGCCTAGTGACTTGACCTCTCGTTGCCCAAGGTTTATGGGAGGTACAACTTCACCTTTACTGATGTGAAAATGTTGCATAATACATATAACAGATAATCCCCATACATGAGAATTAGAGATGAGCAATACACTAGAACCAATGCTCAAGACGGAGAAATCGCTAGGTGGTAAATTAAAGGATTAATAACGAAAATTATATATCGGTAACTCAACATTCCTGGATAGGGTAGTCCTCTGTTTTATGAAAACTACGGTTTAACATTTCAGAAATACATTTGAGAACTTACCGAAGACGTGATTACTGTTCCGACGTTAGTGCGCACAGTATTCCAAGGGACTCATACGAGTTCGAAAAGAGCTCAGAAGGCCACGGGTTAATATTTACTTTAAGTAATTTCTCAAAGTTAATTCCCGATTTATTAAACCAGAATTGTTACATAGATTTAATAAACAAAATAAAGAGAGGGGAGTTTAATCGTATTTCATTTTAAAGTTACGATAGGCGTGGTTCGAAGCTTCAGGAAAGGCTCCTGAATCGAAGAAAATAACACTTTGAGGGAAAGTTCCCCGAACTAAGGTAAACACTAAGATTCCCAATAACAATCACCACAGTTCGGTCCTATGGCGTCGAGTCCCTTACATAATGTTATAATGTTTTATATAATGTTTTCGTATAAAAAAAATTATGGGCTACTCTAAATTGAAAAAGTAAATTTTTATAATTCGTTATACATGCTATCATATACTAAGCATTCTAGAGTACTGATTTCATACAGCCTGATATACTTAATTGTTGTATCTCAATCTTAATCCTAATTCTACAGCTATCAATTCACCAATTAACTGAGGTCGTATTCGTATCCACAGATGTCTATATCAATTTATAATAATAGGTTTACTGTAAATACATATCTGCTGGGATTTATTCCCGACATTTGTAATAACATGTTCTGATCTTAGCTATATATTTCTCTGCATAAGGAGTCATGTCAAATATCATTTTGTTATGTAACTATTGTGATTTAATGTGTCTGTTTTTATTTATATTACATATTTTTTAAATGCATCTGGGTTTTTTAAAACGGCCACAATGAAAATAAGTGTCATGTGTTTTATGTGCCATCCTCGCAATTTTTATAGTATATTATTATATATGTGTATACGATTACAAAAAAACAAACAAATAGGTGGAGCAAGTAAGATGTTTCGCTAATCCCAGTTAGCATTTTCAACTGTAACAGATATAGAAAAAGTAAGACTGACACAAAGTAAACACCGGAAGAGGGAAATTATAAATACTGGGAGAGATCACATAGAAGGTGATAGTTACTGTGGCCAACTAGGAACATGTGAATGCTGGGAGAAGTTACGTGTGTGTGTGTGTGTGTGTGTGTTTACACGCATGAGAGCTCTGAACCCAGTTACTTTTCCCAATCCAGGGGCAACGCTGTGACCTTGTGTGTATCTTCGTGTGTGCCGTTTTACTGGCCTTGATATCTCACTTACCGAGGTGGTTATGGTAGTTATGTAATGGTAATTTTGTCGATTTTCACTCGTCGTGGGTGAGGAAGAAATAAAATTCATGGACGTCACTTCCTATCGACTGTCCTGACTTTAATATTTATTTGAACAGAGAAAACATGGATATTGTAGTTTAATGAACGTCTTTTCAAGTTATGTTATGGTCAAATGACTGTCACACACCCACAGTAAGTGAGCGATATCAGTTTTAGATTTTTAATTCTGAACAACTCCAGTGCCGGCTAAACGTTTCGGCATCGATTAGAGAGGAATAATCAATGTATTACCACAGACGAAACAGTTGTGTAAGACATTTTATTTTTTTTCTTCAAGAAACTATTATTGTACATTAACTAACTTATCCTTAATTTATAATCTGTTAAATGAGAATGACCAGCATTACAATGGTAAAGAATGATGAATGAGTTAGGTGGATCATGAGAAAACATCGTACGTCTGTCAGGCTGTGGGCCACAAACAGCTGAGCTAGACAGTCGAAGTTGAACAAGTGACAGGTTCATACGTCAGCTCGGGTAGGAGAAGCACATCTGTCTGCCATCAGACCGTTACAAAAATGGACGTAAGTACATTAACCCTTTACCAAGAGAACATTTTGAGAGTTATTATCATATGACAGGGACTTATATTTAGATGAATCATAGGTGCCCCCTTTGCAGAAATAAAATAAAAGGCACAAGATGAGGTCTTGTAAGCCATGGATGCATTTCATATGCCAAGTTCTCATTTCGGAAGAACCGTTACCATGCTTCTAGACGTGACTAAGTGAATTATCATTAGTATATTTGTGATTGGCCAGATGCTTATCAAGGACATGGAAGTAGGTCAATGAGGCCAGTTACGTATATGAACTACGTGTGACTGGCAAGTATTTTTTTCGTGTAATACACAATGAATGTGTTTATTTGTATGCATTTAATTTATATTTTTACATCCATGTGTGCATTTATAAGAATGTTACTGTAAGAGTACATCTGGGTATTTTGTAGAAGTGCACACCTACGCGGTAGCATTAGAAAATTAAAACAAAATTTGGTAAATTGTAATATATCAATGTAATAAATGTTTTTCTTGGCGGAAATGAATAGCAGGAGACGTTTCCAAAACATACAGAAAAGAACGATTTTTTTTTATAGATTCGGAGACCGGAGACGACGACGACGATCATGATGACCTTTAGAATTGCAGGTACCGCATTAATAAATGTAGGTTAGGTTTGAACAGATGAATGTATCATAGTTTAATTTCTTCGCCCTGCGCCTCAACCAAAATAAAGTTGGCGTCTCAAGCAACCGAAACTGATACGTTTGTTTGTTTATAGCTTTTAGCTACCTTTATTATTGTTTTCCGCCAAGAATAATGTAAATCACATTGATGTATTACAATTTACAAAATTATGATTTAATTTTCTATTGCTATATAGTGTAGGTGTGTGTCTGTCTCACCAGTGACCAGTGTGGCCACTCCTTGGCTTTTTTCCCAATATCTTGGCATTTTTGCCATCAACTTGGAATCTTGGAAATAAACTATAAAAAATGAACAAATCTTGGATTTTTTCGCCAAATTGTAGACAATTGCTTAAAATATTAGTTTAATAATAGAATGTTCTCTTTGCCACCTAATAAAGTATGAGGTACACTATGTTAACAACAGAGGACAAATTAAGTTTTGAATTTTAATTCATGAGATTGTTGAAAAGTTAAGGCTGGAAACCACGACTTGTCAACTAAGTTGTCTTCTATGAGTTGACGCGTCCATAACACGTTCAATACGTTTGAGACGTTTCTCTCCTAGTCCGCCAGTCTTCTCTAGCTCATAAGTCGTGCGTGTGTGGTATGTGAGACCTGTTGATAGTTATTCAACCCTACATGATTTAATTAGAAATCATTATGAGTGACTCTGAAGAACCAGGGTATAGTGGTGATGTTACCCCACCAAAGAGAAAAGCGAAAGTGACGTGGTATCAGCAGGCATTTAGAAAGGAATGGATGGAGGAGGATGAACTGAAAGATTGGGTACAACCAGATCCTACTGACAAATATACTGTTTTGTGTACTGTATGTAGCAGCAAACTCAAGCATTGCAATAAGTCGTCTCTGATGGCACACAAAATTTTCCATGAAGCATGGAAAGTGAACCTCTTCAGGAAAAGGAAGAGCTTTTTCGATATGACTGCAAGCAGTTTCTAATAGAATTGTGCATGCAGATGAAAAAGGTTTCCTTTTAAAGAAAATAGCCTCATTGATATGTTAAAGGTAGTGGAACCAGCTGAAGCTCTTTCTACAAAGAGGGACTTAAAATCTCTCTGAAAACTTGCTGTACATTTTCCAACATTGATAAAGTAGGATGAGCTAGATTTGCTGCAAGAGCAATGGCGAGATCTTCTATATGCAAGAGACACACTTAAAGGCATAAATTAAGTCAGTCTGCAACTGTTTTCTGGAATGATTTACTTTCAGTGAAAGATGGGAATAATAAAGAAAAGTTTAATCTTCTTGCAACATTTATGTGCATTTTATTAGCTCTGCCACACTCGTCTGCATGTATTGAAAGAAATTATTCCCAAATAAACCAAGTTAAAACTAAGCAAAGCAACAGACTACACACAAATACAGTTGCAAACCGTTTATAGGCCAAGCAAGCCATCACAAGACAAGAAGTGACTTGCCAAAAGTGGGAACCATCTATTTCATTAATCAAAGATGTAAAGTTGGGTCACTGTCACAAGAAGAGATATAAAGAGAGGGAAGAGTCCAGGAAGAAGAGTAACACAGGAACTTTATATCATAGTGAAGCCGATGATGTTGATGATGAGGAATTAGAGGAGGACCCTATGCCAGTATCCTTCTTCCTGCAATAATACCATTGTCTGTAAAGTATTTGGTGAGTAGAACTTCCTCTTCTAGCTAAATTTCCTATTTTAAATAAGCCACAATCCATTTCAAGAGCCATGTCACCTTGTTTTTCGCAAGTATCTATAAAAAATAATCCTTGGATTTTCTTGGAATTTTTCGTAGTGTCATCTTGGCATTTTTACATTTTGTGAGTGGCAACACTGCCAGTGACCATGGTCGGTCACGTGTTGGACTTGTGATCGACAGCTATTACCCTCTCGGAAGAGAGCTCAGAGCTCGTATATGACCGATCTGTGGGTAATGCTGTGACCTTACACGCACATACACCCAACCCCCGCCCACGAGAGTTGAAGTAACGTCTCGCAGCACAGCGATACTGAAATTTCAGCCTTGGGCGGAATTCGAACCCGGACCGCCGTAGTGGCGGCCGCGAACGCTACCACCGCCATCGAGTGTGTGTGTAATATTGCGTTTGTGGTGTTTGTTTAATTTTGTTTGTATAAATTTATTACACTCATAGAGCGACAAACCTACAGTAGGTAATTTCTATTTATACATAGTGTGCGTGACGCGCAGGTCACGTTAACGTCCAGTGAAGCTGTATGGCAATAATAATAACATAGAGCATAAGAGAGAAAGGGAGATTGCATGAGACCATAAGGCCCGCACTAGGCTTCCATTACATTCAATAAAAGGAAATATACTGGTAATCAAGCTGAAGTAAGCTTTAGCATCCACCAAAGTAAGGATGTCGAATTAAGACAGTGTCTATCTAGATTATTGTCCGTTAGGAGAAAGTGGCATACATGTATTAGGTCTTGGCTTTGGGGCAATAGGTCTCTCTCTTACTGAGGAACGAGGCAGTAGTGGTGTTACTGTTGGCGTTGGGACTGTCGCATAGCTCTGTAACTTTATATTGTATTTACCTAAAACTAACATACAGGAAGGCAGCTTCTTTCGCCCTCTCTATTTCCCTGCAACCTAATTTTGAATTCGCATATGTTTTAAATTGGGCTGTACTATATCATATAAGGTATTCCAGGAGTTAATGCATCTTGCGCGCGCACGCACACACAAACACACTCGGTTGCAGTTCCTGTAGCTGAGGCGAGTTCGCCGAGATCCTCACATAATCTTCTCATAATGTTTACATCCACTTTATACGGAGACGACACCACTGGTGCATATTCCAATGGGTCAGGCATTCCATGATTGTTTTCATGAACCCTTTGTCAGTGGGAGAGGATATCCTTGGCCAACAGTCCTTGAACTTTTAATATTATACATTATTGTTATTATCATGATGAATTTCCAACTAAGTAATGTATGGATTATTTTTATGATTATTTTACCCATTTCCAAAATATTGCCTATTTACATTAAATTTAATTTTCATCTGTCGACTACTAGATATTTAACAATTTGCAGTGATGTGCGAATGAAAAGTGAATGATTAGTTAGGGTAAGCGAACGAGTGATAGTACAGGTGTAGGTGTAGGGGTGATGAGCATGAGTGTGCGTATATGTGTGAGAGTACGACTGTGAGTCTTTGCACGAATATGAATGTAAATATGGAGAGAACATTTATGAGTGTTTGCTTACGAGCGGATGTGTACGAGATGGAGTGCATACGAGTGCATACGAGTGTGAGGGAAGGCAAGCGTGAGTGATTGTGTGTTTGTAGTCCAGGGTTGCGGAGTCGGAGTCGGAGTCGGAGGTTTAAGCTGGGAGTCGGAGTCAGAGTCGGATTTCGAAGAGTACTAGGAGTCGGAGTCGGATTTTTTTTTTATCCGACTCCGACTCCTTAAGTCCAACAGCTGTAAAATACTGTCTATAGATGTGCACTGTGAAATAATTTGTTGCTATATTGCAAATAGAAAGCAGTAGGTCTCATTATTCCAAGTTAAAAAAAAAAAAAAATTAGATATGTTTTGTGTTGAGAAGATTTAATAACCATCCAGTATAGAATAGTTTTATAGCTAATTACAGGATATATACCATTTATAGAAGTTTCCAGAATGTAATTTGTATTAATGTTTCATTCATTCTATACTATGGGAGTTATAGCCAGTGGAATGTATTTCTATTTTTAATGAATATTCAATGAATATAATTATTCAACTTCCTGAATAATTTGTCAACTGTCAAGTGACAGAGATGAATTTTATCTTTAAATAATTTAAACTAGCTACTTTACCTTTGTTGACAGTCTAATTAATTCAGATTATGTTAACATCTAGAACTCCATCATGTACACATGTACATGACAGTGTAGACAATAGTAATCCACTACGTATGCACTATGCACGTACGTCTTCATGTATGTAAAAGTCAAGGGAAGTGATGTGATAATGCCTTGAGATAGACTTTAACCAGTCTCAGAGGCCAGATAGGAATGACATTAAAGCATATGTCACAGCATTTGGTGATGACTGAAAAGGGGAGGAACAACAGCAGCTATGAACAGTGTGCACAGGGGAAGGTTGTCTCTCTCTTTTCTGAACTGATTCCTGTTTTTTATGATAACATGGTGAAATTAATTCTGCAGTAAGTACTAGGTAGGGCATCCTCCATTAACCTTTCCTCATCATGATTTGTCAATTTTTTCCTAATATTGTGGTAGAAGGTTTATTAGAATGGACAAATGAAATAACAAAAAAAAATTGGGGGGGGGAGGGGAGGGGCACAAAGGAAAAAGAAAATGTATATCTTGAAGTGGCAACTCTGCCATGCCAGATTTGAAAGTGCTCATAAGCTGATAGATAATCTTGAGCATAAATAATACCATTATATATCTAATATGTATATATATGTTTATCCGAATATACGTGCTTGTGTGCACATATATATAAAGCTGGGTGAGTGTATATGTGAGTATATTTATCATACAAGTGAAAGTTTCACGTAAAAAATAATATACATAAAAATGTTTATAACATGCTTGTGAATAGGTGTGGGAGGCTGGTATATGAATATGCAGAATAGATTTCCACATAGGGTTCAAGGAGTTAAGGAGTTGGAGTCGGAGTCGGCATCCTAGGAATTCTAGGAGTTTGAGTCGGAGTCGGACCATATACCATCCGACTCCGCAACCCTGGTTTGTACGGTAAGTGTGTGTATTCACTTGGTCTTTGGATCATGTGTTGGACTCGTGATCGACAGCTATTTCCCTCCTGGAAGAGAGCTCAGAGCTCGTAGGTCCGATATATGGGTAATGTTGTGACCTTACACACACACACACTCACCCAACTCCCCGCCCACGAGAGTCAGAGTAACGACCCGAAGCGCAGCTGTACCGAAATAATTTCGGCCCTGGGCAGGATTCGAACCAAGCACTACGGCCACCACCATGCTAGTAGTTCATCGCTCTACCAACTGCGCCACCGAGTCGTGCAATTGTGCGATCAAGTAGTTGTGAATGAGCGTGCGCGCGAGTGTATGAGATTGTGTGTTATCAGGTTCAGCGGGCGGGCGAGCGCGTGTTTGAAAGTGGAACTATGTATATGAAAGAGTGCAATTGAGAGTGTGTGCGTGTGTGTTTATGAAAGAGTGAGGGTGAAAATGTGATTATAGGTGTAGGTGCCTGTGTATTGCAAATTTAACGTTGACACTAGGTAAGGTATCATCCATTATGTGCGAGTAAATCAGGTATTCATCTCATGCCGCGGAGACTAACGAAAGTGTTGCAGCTGTTCCTATAAAATTCTGTCCAGTACTGAAAAGATTAATTCACACACGACAGAGTATTTTTGAGAATTGTTGAATGTGAAATAGATCAAGGTGGGATTGATTGTAGCAGTGGAATGAGCTAGGAAAACAAGTTTGATGGGAAAGGAAATGATGGCAATAGAAAAAGATGAAGCACAAGGAGCATTGGAAATTATGAAAGTTGGCAAGACACCTGGGTTGGATGGATGCCATGAGGAATTCTTGACAGAGGGAAGAACAGTTGCATTGGCTTAGCTATAGTCAACGCAAGGAGAAATGACCGATAAGGCGTGGCTAGGAGATTTCCCGGTGTTGCCACATATGGGCATCCATGGCGAGAACGTGCGTGTGGATGCAATGTTTTCTGAATGCAGTGTGAGGGGGGCGGGGCCAGAGATTAGATGTAGTGGCAACGTCGCTCTCGCATGCACATATGCCATATCTTCACTTAAAGAAACGAAACCTTTGTATAGAAAACATTGCTTTGATTTCTATCTCAGTGGTGGTGTGTGACAAAAAATTATAATATAATCGTATGAGGCAACATTATAAAATTATAAAATAGAATTATATAATAAAATAAAATTATAAAATAATTATATGTGGCACCACAGGGGAACTCCCAGTGCTCCGCCCTAACGGCCAGATCTCAGTGCATAGGGTATAGGAAGATGTGCCTGCGTAAAGGTGGCGGCATACTATGCATTTCTCTGCCTATCCGTCACAAACGGAATGTTTTGCTGGTGATTTTTTGGCTAGCGGTTAATATTATATATATATGTATATATATATATATATATATATATAAGGGGTGTACATTTTTTTTTGCCGATGCTGATGTCAGTGCCGATTCCTATTTACCATTAGTTGCAGCAGCGAAAAAAATACACGGGAGAGACGAGCGATTTCGCTCGGGAAAGTTCCAATGTCGCTCCCGCGGCAAGATTCAACGTTTTTCATGCATTATCCATCATTTGGCAATCCCTGAATCCCATCACCATTGATGAAAGGATCAGAGCAAACACAACTTTCCCGTGATCAATCATTGCATTATCAATCGATATCATAAACGCAACGCATCAATCAACTTTAATTTGTTGATGTACGTACATATGTGTACGCGGTATAGCTGCTAAAGTTCAATGGCTTACCTAGCCTAGCTTCGTATCAGCTGCGTGCGCGCGTATACTAGTACATGTTGACTAGACTCTACACAACTATCGTGCTACATAATGTCACTAGTTTTGAATTGCATGGTACCTGTATGCAGGGAAGTTCATTGGTTGCATGCAGCTAGTTGCCCAATCAACGCGCCGACTACATGTACAATGCACCATACCCAATACCACATCACCGCATGCATACGTACGCTACATATGCAAATTCGCTCCGATATGAGTAACGAGTTAGCCTTCCAATAGTTTGAAGGAAATCGAACCTGCAAAAACATGGCTCTGGAAGTATAAAAAATGGCTCTGGTAATTTAAAAAAAATGGCTCTGGTGAAATAAAAGATGAAAAATGGCTGTGGGAAAAAAAAAAAAAAATTCCCTGAGTTGCAGATGCCGATGCCGATACCAAATCCTATTCACTCTTAGTTGCCGATGCCGATTCCACTATATATTTACGGAATATCAGTTTTTAATATGAATTCATTTAACTATGATTTTTACTTGCTTTATAATCTATATATTTTTATACACGCCAGATTGGGCTACTTTTTAACTATTCTATTATATATCTACTTTTTTATTATGTACTTATTTCCATGAAAAAAATTTGTTTACAAATATTTTAAAGCCAGCATCACTAAGCATAATTGGTGGTTTTATTCTGTAAGCCAGTACATAATCACTAAAACAATACATAATTGCATAAAACAAAACCTTAAAATGATACTTTTTGTTATATTGATGAACAACTTATTAGACAAATCAAACCTTAATATAAACTTTGAAAGCTCTAATAGAATACAGGTGATACTACTTTATTTATAAAGATGCCAGATGTTTTTATCATAGATATTTTTAAGGCTCTAAAGTCTACTTACAAAAATTGTATTTTTGAATTACTGAACTATTAAGCCAAAAACCATAAATATGTATTGTTATGTAATTACTTGTCAAAATACACAAAAAATCTTTATAAATGATTTATTTGGCTATAAATTGCTGTGGAGTAAGTGGGAGTAAATCCGTCCGCCGTTTCTTCGCACATACAAGCTGATAGAATCGACCAAGTCCACGGATGCCCGGATGATTTACTCCCGTATCACTCTTGCTTAATTTCTGTAAAACAATCCCTAAAACATTGGCTATGTGTTAATATGCAGTCAGTACTCAGATACAGGGATCTCAATGAATAATAATAATAATGATAATAGATTGAATAGATAAAATTGTGTATTTACCTAGTTGTATTTTACGGGAAGGGGAGCTATGCTTGTAGTGTCCTGTCTTCATATCTCATTTTATCTAGACTGTTTTTAAATTTGTGTATCTTTTTGCACACACCACATTCTCATCTAACTTGTTCCAAACGTCTATTACCCTGTGGGGAAAGCTGTTCTTTTTCAGGTCTCTTCTGTAACTGTCTTTCTTGATTTTCTTTCCGTGTCCTCTTGTAACTCTACTATCCCATTTTATTAGATCCTCTCCATCAATAGTTTCTATGCCTTTCATGATTATCTATAAATAGTTATCAAGTCTCCTCTCTCTCTTCTTTGCTCTAATGTCTGGAGCTCAAGTTTTGCTTGGCTCTCCTCATATGATAGTGCTGAGAGTGTTGATGCCAATTTCGTAATTGCTCTTTGTATTCTTTCAAGTTTTGTTATACATTTTTTTTTTTTTTTTTTTTTTTTGTACTTGGTGACCACATCGTCGCTGCATACTCCAATCTTGGTCTTATCAAAGTGACTAGTATTTTCTTCACCATTTCTTTGTCCAGATATTTAAATGCCACTTTGTTGTTATTAAATTATAAGTTTCTCCAAAAATTTTGTTTATATGTTTCTCCAGGGACATATTATTCATAATAATGACTCCCAGGTCCTTCTCATTTTCTACTTTTTTTAATTTCTTCTTCTCCCAATTTATATGATCCCACTATTCTTTTTTTGCTTCTTCCAAATTCCGTTATACTACACTTCTTAATATTGAATTCCATCACCCACTACCCAAACCTTAGGGTACTGGTTGGAAAACTCCCAGACCCTCATATGCCTCTACTTTTTTTTATGAATGTCCCCTTTGTGGCTACAGGTAGCAGTACTCCTAATCCCATCCCCCGTCCCGTTTTTTGTCACCTCTTACGACTCAAGTGGGAAGACTTGGTGGTAGCATTCTTTTCCCCTACCACAGGGTAGGCAAAAAAAAAAGAAATGAATATTCAGAGAAATGGTACAGGACAGTAACAAGGGGTTGGGGGACAGCATAATGGAGGGACGATTGTAGTATAAAAGTGTCATCATTTCTCTGTGAACAGAGTTTTCCTCTATCACAGACAAAATGATGTGTGGCTCTGGTCCATAGGGGTGCCCTATATAGACCCTTAAGTATCAACTGCATGCTACTTTGCCACAATAACATGCAGCCAATACCCCAGGTGTGGGTAAAAGTAAGGTGATGAATTGTACAAGGGAGAGAGTGACAGCAGGATGGAAGTGAGCATTAAGGGAGAGAGACTGGAGGAAGTGGATAGTTTTAGATACTTGGGTGCAAATGTGGCAGGAAAGGGAAGAGTGGGGGTGGAGGTAAAATGTAGATTGAGAGAAGCAAGTAAATGCCTTGGTGGATTAAAAAGTGTAATGAGAAATAGACATCTGGGAATGGATGCTAAGAGGAGGTTATATGAAGGAGTGATTGGGCTGACAGCACTGTACAGGGCAGAAACATGGAACTTAAGAGAGGAAGAGAGAAGAAGTTTGAATGTGTTCGAGATGAAATGTCTGAGAAGTATGATAGGGGTTACTAGGCTAGATAGAATGAGAAGTGAGGAGGTGAGGAGGAGAACAGGGGTGGAAAGGGAGCTGGGAGATACAGTTGATGAAAGAGTATTGGGATGGTTTGTACACATGGAAAGAATGAGTTAAGAAAGATTAGTAAAAGAGTTGTGGAAGGAGTGAATATGAGGGGGCTTCTTAGGATGAGATAGATGGATGGGGTGAAAGGGGCATTTACAAAAAAGAGGAATGTCTGTTGAGGAAGGATGGGAGAGGACAAGATAGGGGTGAATGGAGAAGGGTTGTATATGGATGATCCTGTGATGCATGAGGGGGAGTGGGTGGGGGATAGTGGGGTGAGGAAGTATGTATGAGAAATAATTTGATGCAGCCTGAAGGGATTTCTCCCCATCTTCTCCTTTTCTGCATGAGGGGATGGTGAGGGGGGTTGCCGAATTAATGAAGCGGCCTTGCTGTGGATGTGCTGTGTCTTGTGACACTGCTTCTGACCCAGGGCAGTGGACAGGATGCAGGGATGACCTGCCATCCAGGAGGTGCCAAGGTGAGAGGGAGGGAGGGGAGTGGAATATGTAGGGGATGGAATGGGTGGAAGTGGTTTATGCCTTTTTCTTTTTGGCTACCTCCCTTTTAAGGGGGAGAAAAGCCTTTGGTGTATGTATGTATATGTATTATTATAATTTTAGTTATCAATAGTATTATTATCATCATAATGATTATAATTTTTGTTGTTGATATTATTGTTTTAATTCTTTACTGTAGTTCTTGTTTGGTCTCATAAATCACTTATGGTAATTCTAAAGTACCATTGTCACAGTGTTCGTGTTTGTGGCAATTTGCTTATAGTTTTTGTTTCAAGTATGATAATTCCTATTTACCCTGTATTACTATATCCATAACCATGTTGAATTATATATTCTATCCATGCTTTCATAGTTGTGTAATATCATAGAAAACCTTCAGCAATAGAAAATGACTCGTGAGAGTAGAAACCTTGTACTAAAGTTACACAGTTCTCTAAAATGGATTTTGGAATTTTGTTTTATAATCTTGTGACTACTAAAGAAAGGTTTTTAGCTTGTTAAATTGAGATGTTGAATAAGAAGCTTGTGTATATACAACACATATATATCCTAAAATGATAATGAAAATTGATAGTTGTAGTAGTAGCAGTAGTAGTAGCATGATGCTTGAAAGAGAACACAAAGGAAGGGAAAACATATAAGGGCATAATAATACAATTTATTTATCTTAATATGACATCACTTTTTTTCTGGGGAAAAAATGGACAATTTATGGACAACATTAATGAGAAGAATGTGCCTAATGGGCATCGACAAGGGCTTTTATATTGGGTCGTAGATTAGTAAGTTTTAGTTGTTTGTCCCCACGTTCTTCCATGCTCAGTTGTTGTTGTTGTTGTTGTCATTCCCTAGACTGTCTGTCCAAGCAGTCCCGTCTCCCCAAGGAAGGCCACAGCCAAAACTGGGTTTTCCCACAAATCCTTTATAGAGTGTATGTTGTGTTGTTTGCGTGCATGATTGTGTATAATGCAGTCTTCCATTATGTGTTGTATGGTATGGGGTGAAGTGTTACATCCTGGGCAGCTGTTCACAACACGGTCGTCCAGCCTCTTCTGGTAGCTTAGAAGTGCTGGGTGGTGACCGCATCGCAGTCTGGCCAAGTGGACTCTGTCCTTTCGTGGGAGAGAGGATTCAGAAGGGTGGATATCAGGGGGTCTGGCATGCAGCAGTGTGTTGTCTTTCAGTGTGTTAATGGAGCAGTGAGTGATATGATTATGAATATGTTTCCGGAGCCTTACCTTGACACACTCAACACATGGTTCATCACAAACAGACTCAAAATAGCTCCAACCAAATCTACAGCAACACTTCTCACCAACTGGACAAAAGAACACAAATACATACCTCATCTCTACATCAACAACACTCTAATACCACACACAAACACACCGAAAATTCTTGGTGTAACATACGATACATCCATGTCTTTCAAACAACACCTCACAAACATAAAAAACAAATGCACACCTAGACTTAACGCACTTAAGTCAATCACTGGAACAACATTTGGACAAAACAAAGAAACTAATATAACAATATACAAACAATGCATACGCTCAGTGATGAATTATGCGAGTCCTGCATGGGCTCCTAATCTCAGTGAGACACACCACAACACCCTTCAAATCATACAAAACAAAGCTCTAAAAACAATTACAGGCTGCACAAATACAACACCTACAGACCATTTACACCATGAAACAAAAGTCCTCAAAGTCAAGGACCACCTCGACATGAGAGGCACACAAACACTTGCTGCAGCCACCACAAACACATCACACCCGCTACACTACATAGCAGAACACCCACACACACCAAGAAACATTAAAACTACACCCAAAGACCTTTATTACGCACAGATACTCTCTTCTCTTCCTCCACAACCACCAAATACCAGCCTCCATGCTCAGTTTGCGCCTCTGCTTTGTTAGAATTGCATTTACATGGCTAAAACCAGCTTCAGCCATGTATGAACTTGGGAAAGCAAGTAAAAATGGCTCAACCACTTCACAAAGCTGAGGATATTTAGCAGCATTGTAAAAATCGAAGTGGAGAATTGATGGAGAGTGGAAAAGGAGATGGCAGATCGAGCTGACAAAATATTATTGAGATGGTTTGGACATGTGGAAAGAATGAGTGATGAAAGATTAATAAAAGAGGTGTGGAAGGTAGAGGTTGATGGAGTGAATTTGAAGGGATGACTGAGGATGAGATGGATAGATGGGGGTGAAGGAGGCTCTGAGCAAGAAGGGTATGTCTGTTGAGTAAGGATAGGAAAAGGTAGGAAATAGGTATGAGTGTAGAATGATTGTATATGGAAGATACTGTAGCAAAAAAGGGAATGATACTTTGATCCAGCCTGAAGGGGTTTCTCACCATCTTTTTTTCTGCATGAGGGTACGGAGGGGGTGAGGTTGCCAATTAAGGGAAGCAGCCTTGCTATGGATGTACTGTGTTTTGCTGCATTGCATTTGACCCAGGGCATTGATGACCCATCATCCATGAGGAGCTGAGATAGGTGGGGTGGAAGGGAGTGAAATGGGTAGGAATAGATACGTGCCTCTGATTTGGCTACCTCCCTTATAAGGGGGAAAACTTTTGGTATATAGATAGATGTATGGATAAAATATGTACATGGATAAATCTGTAACCTAGCCACTGGAGCTGGGGGGAGGGAGGAGGCAACCCAGCACAATCCAGCAGAACCCAGTGTCTGTCCCAAGTCTGGATAAATAGAGGCTATTGTAAGGGAAAGCATCAGAGTGTAAAACCCCATTGCCAAAACCATGAATGAAAGCAAAAATCAGAGAGAAGATAACCAGGGCAAACCCCAGTTGCAATGCTCAGGGGATTTCCTCAACCCCTCTGATAAGTGGAGGAGGGCTACCACATCATGGTTGATAAGTGTGGCTGTAGAAGCAAGTCTATGCCAGCCAATTGAGAAGTGGCAGAGATGATGAATGCGACAAAAGTAGATGTGTGTGCCTAAGAAACAAAACTGAAAGGGAATAGGGTTAAATAGATCGGGAATGGATGTAAAATTTGTGCAGTGGTTTAGGCGAGACTGGATGGAATGTAGTAGGTGTCATCCTAAACAGCAATTTGAGGGGAAAATGTGGTGGAAGTTTAGAGGGGCAGCAGAGTAATAAAAGCTGAAATAGTTTTAGCTGAAATGCTAAAAGTGGTGAGTGCCTATGCTCCACAGTTCAGCTGCAAAGAGGAAAAGAAGAGGAGTCTCAGGCAAGAAATGTACAGTGCTTACTTCAACTTCAGTGGATGAAAAAATCATACACTAGTTATTTCAATACAGTCCTTGGAAGATTTTGTATAAATCAACAAAATCTGTATATGTTTAAGGGACTATATTTTAATAAATTATATGGTACGACCTAGAGATGTTGAAATAAACTTACATTTCAACACATTCAAGTGTCATTAAATAATCACAATATCTGATCCATTTTTATTTAAACTTTTTCCTTATTGATGTTTTCCCCCTTACTTTGATAGGCTCCAGCAGAGTCCCGGAAGGTGTTCCATGATGCAGTGCATGGTTCTTTCCACTTGCACCCCCTCCTTGTCACCATCATTGACACACCCGAGTTTCAACGTCTCAGGTAACTATCACCACCAGTGTGCTCTTAAGGCTGTGTCTGATGATGTTGAGTGGGGTATGATAAAAATGGAGTGAAAGACAGTTAAAAGTGTTTCAGTGGTTTTAGATGTATAAAGTGTTTAAGGTGGTTAAGAGTTGTATTTACCTATTTGTATTATACCTGGTTGTAGTGTACAGTGTTGTAGCTATACTCATGAGTATCTTTTCCTCCATTTATTAAACTTAACCTTGAAATCATTTATAAAGTTGATTTGGGTTACATTTTCATCCAACTTATTCCATAAATCTACACTTCTGTATGGAAAATTATACCTCTTGACGTCTTTATCATTTATTTACTACAGTATAACCTTCTGTTGATTCTTTTCTATTTCCTTTCTTCCTCCTTTGAAAATTGGTATCACACTTGCAGATTGCCAGTTCATTGGCACCTTTTCCTCTTTTAGTAAACTTATCAAATTATGTATTTTGTTCATCATTTGTTCTCTGCATTCTCTCACTAACCAATTTGAGACCTCGTCAGGTCCTGAGGGCTTTCTTGTTTCCAATATTTTTAGCTATTTAAGAACTTCTATTTCTGTTGAAATGATATATATATTTTCTCCACTCTTTTCTCTCAAATACTTCACCCACATTGAATACTTACTGAAATATTTTGTTAGTTATATCTGCTTGTATTCTTGCATCTTCATATTCTCCTTCAACCATTTTCAATTTGGATATTCCTTCTTTATATTACAAATTTGTAAAATAGCTTGGGTTGGTCTTTGCATATGTCGACTACATCTTTCCCAGATTTCTTTTCTTCTCCATGTATTCTTGTATATTCATTTTTGGCTTTTTTGTATTTTTTCTGACATCCAGAAGACCTGTATTGCCAGTGTGGTCTTGGGCCAACATATCACTTACCTTATCCATGTTATTTCCTGCCTCTTCGTCTTCTTCTTTGGAGACGACTCTTCTTGCTAGTTTCTCTTTCACTTGTATCACCTATCGATCCTACCTTAGCTAATTATTGTCTATATTTTTCTTCCACTGCAGTTTTCTCACTTTGCTCTTCCCTTCATTTGTTCCATATACACATTACCCATATGCATCAGCCAACACCCATTTGCCCTCTTCTACATGGTCACCTTTGACCCTGTGCCATGGGTGCCAACTGCACATCCATACCCACACCATATTTATACCCTCCCCCTTAATCTCAAAATCAACCTATTCTTTGTCTCTCCATTTCCTACTTCATAGTACTGCAGCCATCCCAGAGAACATTGAGGCGCTGCTCCCCCATCCACTATCGCATTGTAATTCTCTTCATCGTTTTCTCTGCCATCCACCACACGACGAAGATCCAGGATATGTCGAGACACTCCCTTGACAGAGATGTTGTTCCAAGAATTTACCTCCATTACGATACCCCTTGTACACAGTGAGATGCACTTACTATCCTTTGGGTTCACCCATACCTCCTGGAGTGGCTAGAGGAAGTTTTAGGCCACCAGAGGAAAGCAAACCTGAAGCTCATTCCCAAGAAGTGCACAATCTTTGTAGCTGAATAACTGTTTCAATGCACTCTCAGCGAATGGCTCCTCAAACCTCTTTTTCAGCTTTGCTGCATTGTCTTGATCTCTCTTGTACTTCTAGGTAAATGGCTAATGCCTAGCCTTCCAGATTAAGGGCAATATAGTTTGTGATGTCACTGACACTCGTTAATTTTACCACTAATTCTGCCTTTCTAAGCCATGCGGTGATGTCTCCATTGCCATCAGACAGCTTTAGGGTTATGTTGATCATCTTGAGCTAATGGCCTCAGCCATGCCAAGATAGCTTGTGGTCACAGGCTAATGTTTCACTTATCTTATCCATGTTATTTCCTGCTTCTTCATCTTCTTTGATGAAGAAGACTCTTCTTGCTAGTTTCTCATACACTCATATTACCTATCAATCCTACCTTAGTTAATTATTGTCTATATTTTCTTCCACTGCAATTTTTCACTTCACTATTCCCCTTGTTCACTCCACATACACACAGCCCATATGCATCAGCCAACACCCAACACCCATTCACCCCCTTCTACATGGTGACCTTTGGCCCCGTGCCATGTGTGCCAAATGCAGCCACCACAAACACATCACACCCGCTACACTACATAGCAGAACACCCACACACACCAAGAAACATTAAAACAACACCCAAAGACTTGTATCACATACAGATACTCTCTTCTCTTCCTCCACAACCACCAAATACCAGCCTCCAGAAACATATTCATAATCATATCACTCACGGCTCCATTAACACACTGAAAGACAACACACTGCTGCATGCCAGACCCCCTGATATCCACCCTTCTGAATCCTCTCTCCCACGAAAGGACAGAGTCCACCTGGCCAGACTGCAATGCGGCCACCACCCAGCACTTCTAAGCTACCAGAAGAGGCTGGATGACCGCATTGTGAACAGCTGCCCAGGATGTAACACTTCACCCCATACCATACAACACATAATGGAAGACTGCATTATACACAATCATGCACGCAAACAACACAATATACACTCTATAAAGGATTTGTGGGAAAACCCAGTTTCGGCTGTGGCATTCCTTGGGGAGACGAGACTGCTCGGACAGACAGTCTAGGGAATGACAACAACAACAACAACTGCACGCCCATACCCGCACCACATTCACCACATTTATACCACATTAAGTAAACTAAATACATATTTCAAACAAACATCACACATGACCCTATCTGATGATGACTCCGAAAACCCTGAGCCTAGTATGAATCAAACCCCTTTAGATATTAGCTCCAAAGAGAAATTCTTGCCAAGAGAAGTTAGAACCACTCTAGTACACTTGCGCTCGGGTCATCATCTCTAAACTCTTACCATCACAGAATAGGCTTGGCCACAAAGCCAAACTGACCCATATGCAACTGTCATACAGAAGACACTGAACACTTCAATTTACAGTTCCCCACCTTAACCATACCCAGATAATACAATAGTCCTTTCTTTATTGACTCAGGAAAATTCACTGGCTACTGCTGGTTACCTGGGAACTTTCGTTAAGGCAAAAATAACCTTTAAAGAGTAAACACTTTGTTTCATTTTATTTTATTTATCTATTTATTTATTTATTTTTATTTTATTCTATTTTTTTGTCTGATTTTATCAGAATTAATTTCTAGTACTTCCCAAAGTCAATAATAGACAAAATACACAAAATATCTTTTGTTTATTAGAGTTTGAACTTACTAATCCTACCCCCAAAACATCTGCTTCAACCATTCTTGTAAAACCTACCCGTGGCACCATGCACTCCACAATGACATCATCAGTAGTGTTCATTCTTCATACAGTGTCATTGTATTTAATGAATAGTGATTGTGTCTAGTGCCACAGACTATTTAATATCAAATTTAGGAATTATGAAAATAAAGAATAACTGAGGAAAATAATTGATTGGGAAGAAAAGAATTGGAAAAAAGAGGCAGAGAACCATAATATATTAATGACGTATAGCACTCAGAAAGTCAGAAGAAAAAAAAATTATGAAAATTGCCTGGTAACAGTGATAGTATTCACGTGCAGAACATACATGAGGAGATAAATGATCTGGTTGCTCTTTTTGTGATCATTCTTGATTTTCCATCACTCCCTTTGTTCCTATTTACATTCCTCTTCCTGACTGATCTCCATATTTCTATTTTAGTTCACCTTACTTATCAATAGATGCATTTATATTTTTCTATTGTATTAATTTTTAATTTTATTTTTATAAGATTAAATCTTTCCTATCCTTATTTCTGGCATTTTACATTATTCAGTATGTTTTTCTTCCTCTGCCCTTCTATCTTCCCATATATATCTGTGATGACATATTGAGGTAATTGTTTCTCAACTTGTGATAAATTCTAATAAGTTGTTGTCTCACACTTGATCTAACCTATGTCTGGACCAGGAAGTCTGAGCACGTGTTCTTATTCTACATTATATTTTCAAATTCTATGTTTTACATGCAATGCAGCATTTATATAAGTATATATATATATATATATATATATATATATATATATATATATATATTATGAAATATATGTATATCAGATAATTTTTATGACAGGTGCATGCAGGACTTGAATCTATTGCTCCGCCATCAATAAGACAGCTGTACAATGCCAAGCAGTAGGTTCAAGTCCTGCATGCAACTGTCATAAAAATTAACTGATTATTGTCGCTGTCACTAGTGAATTTCTCTTGTATATGTACATATATATATATATATATATATATATATATATATATATATATAATATGTATTTACCTAGTTGTATTTTACGGGAAGGGGAGCTATGCTCGTGGTGTCCCGTCTTCATATTTCATTTTATCTAGACTGTTTTTAAATTCATGTATTGTTTTTGCACACACCACTTTCTCATCTAACATGTTCCAAATGTCTATTACTCTGTGGGGAAAGCTGTTCTTTTTTAGATCTCTTCTATAACTGTCTTTCTTGATTTTATTTCTGTGTCCTCTTGTATTTCTACTATCCCATTTTATTAGATCTTCTCTATCAATAGTTTCTATAGCTTTCATGATTCTACAAATAGTTATCAAGTCTCCTCTCTTCTTTGCTCTAATGTCTATAGCTCAAGTTTTGCTAGTCTCTCCTCATATGATAGTTCTGAGAGTGTTGATGCCAATTTTGTAATTGCTCTTTGTATTCTTTCAAGTTTTGTTATACATTTTTTTTTTGTACTTGGTGACCACGTCGTCGCAGCATATTCCAATCTTGGTCTTATCAAAGTGACTAGTATTTTCTTCACCATTTCTTCATCCAGGTATGTAAATGTCACATTGATTGTTGTTATTAAATTATAAGTTTCTCCAAAAATTTTGTTTATATGTTTCTCAGGGGACATATTATTCATATTATTGACTCCCAGGTCCTTCTCATTTTCTACTTTTTTAAATTTCTTCTCCCAATTTATATGATCCCACCATTCTTTTTTTGCATCTTCCAAATTCCATTATACTACACTTCTTAATATTGAATTCCACCTCCCACTTCCTACTCCATTCCCATACTTTAGTGAGATCACTCTGTAGCGACTCACAATCTTCTTCATTGTTCACTTTTTTCAATAATTTTGCATCATCTGCAAAGAAGCTCATAAAACTTTCAGTTCCTTTATCCATATCATTAATATATATAGCAAACATTATTGGGGCCAGAACTTTTCCTTGTGGAAGACCACTTATCAATTCATCACAATTAGTGTTTGTCTCTTATCGCTACTCTCATTTTTCTTTCATGCAAGAAGTCTTCCATCCACTTCAGCAGTTAGTCCGGTATTCCTCCTGCAGTTTCTAATTTCTTAAGCAACTTCTTATGTGGTACCTTATCAAAAGCTTTTTCAGGTCTAGAAATGCACAATCAGCCCATCCATCTCTTTGTTGTATTACATCTTTTAGCCTTGAATAGAAACACATTAAGTTTGTGACGCATGATTGTCCTTGTCTAAATCCAAATTGCCTTGGATTTATATATATATATATATATATATTTTTTTTTCCCCAAATACCTTATCCATCTAAAATAGTATGGTCTTCCTTGTTTCCCCCTATATATATTGGTACTATATTTGCTCTTTTCCAATCTTTTGGAACTTTTTCTTCTTTCAATGAACTGTTTATTAGGCTATATATTTTGTCTGTTAGTTCATTCCTGCATTCTCTCAGAATCCAGTTTGCTATTTCATCTGGTCCATGCGATTTTCTGACATCGAGATTACTCAAGTGTTCCATTATTTCATTCCTTAATACTTCCATCTCATAGGGGGGACTTTCTCCTCCCATTCAATCTCTTCAGGTTGTATGTTCTCCCTTGTAAACACTGATTTAAAATGCTTGTTCATAATTTCTGCCATTTCTATTTCCTCTGTGTATTCTATTCTTCCTTGTTCCTTGTAGTTTCACTAATTCTTGTTTGTTTTTAAGTTTGTTCTTTACAAATCTATAAAATAGTTTTGGTTGATCTTTACATTTTTCCATGACATCCTTTCCTTATTTTCTCTTTTCTTCTCTGTTCACTTGTACATATTAATTTCTATAACCAGTATATATTTTCCATTTTTTGTGTATTTTTTGTCTATCCTCCATTTTATCCAAGCTTTATCCCTTTTATCTTTTAATTCCCTACATCTTTTGTTGTACCAACGTTCTACATATCTTTTTTCTTGTTTTTGCCTTGCAACATACTTTTCCATTCCTTGCTTATAAATTTTTGTTAAAATTTTCAAGTTCTTGCTTATAAATTTTTGTTAAAATTTTCCATTTCTCTTCTACTCTTTGTATATCCTTTCCCAGTCTGCTTTTTTATTTTATTTTATTTTTTTCATCAAAATTTGTTTTTCCATACATCATTCTTCCCTTTCTGTATTGTTCATTTTTCCCATTTATTTTTCTTCGTTTAGTTCTGGTTCAACCAATGTGTGGTCAATTTTACTTATTGGTGTCATATATTCAATGTGATTCTTAGGTCTAGTCTCAATGGCTCTTCCTCATTTCTATACCTAGTGTTCTCTTGTAACCATTATGTCATTGTATGTTCTATAATCATATCAAGTAGTACATTTCCCCATAGGTTGTCTCCACCCTTCACTGTCATCTCTTCCCAGCAGATTTCTTTACAATTAAAGTCACCCATTATAACTTTTCTTCCTCCATCTTCCATTATCTTATTTAGTGTTATCCTTGTGTCTTCTTACATATTCTTGTGTTCTCTCTCTTCCCACGAAGCCATTTTAGGAAGCACATAATTTACCACAAACTTCCTACTCTTCTTGTCCCTGTCCTCTATTTCTATCATAATCATCTCCACTCTCTTCTTTCCATATGCAACATTCCTCACATTTATATCCCTCTTAGTCAGGAACATAACTCCACCTTGTTTTACTTCTCTGTTTCTAATCCAATAGTTATATACACCATGTCCTACACTGTTTGGTGGTAATGGACCTTTCAATTTTGTCCCCACAATTCCCATTATGTCCGGTTGTTTTTCCTTCAGGTAATCATTCAGTTTATCCAAGCCTGTTATTAATCCATCTATATTTGTGAAGGACATTTTTAATTTTCTGTTACCTCCATCCTGTTTTCAGTTTCCCTTCTGTTTTTCTCTCCTATGAACCATTTCCTCAATTTCATATCCACTACCCTTCACAAGAATTTCTCTTTGAATCTGTTCTGTTCTCATTTTTTTTTTTTTTTTTTTAGCTTTGATTCTTTTGTTTTTTCTTCCTCTCTTTCCTCTTTATTCACCTCTTCATCCATACCTGTTTGTACTGGTTACTTTCTGCTAGTTTCCCTGTTTTTGATAAGACATTCCCTGCTGTCGTTTGTGACGTGAATTTAACCTTAATTGGTCTGACCTTGTCTATACTGTATTTCCTTAGTTTATATATTTAATAAATTTCTTTCCCTATTTCCTGTTCACCTTCTTGAAATATTTTTAATACCTTGTTTACCTTTTCTTTCTCATCTCTTACTTTTGTAGTCCTATTTGGATTATGCTTATCTTCCATTCCTAATATAATTATACATTTCTTTTTATCTGCTAAGTCTCTTACTATATTCTCCTCTCTCATCACTTAAATATTAAAAATGTGTCCTTATTGTGTTCCTTCATCTGTTGTTTCACTATATCTCTATATTCAATTTTATTATCCTACTGAAGTTTTTTCCAATCCTTAACCTCTTTTGCTATGGACTCTTTATTCTCTATTATTCCTCTTTAATTCCTTATTCTCATCCTTTACTTCTTTTAACTGTCTTTTTAATTCTTCTATTTCTTTATTTAGGTTTGGTTCTCCTTCTTTAGTTCTTCCAGTTTATCAACTCTGTGTAATTAGCGCGAGTTGGCTGAATCTAACCTCCCATGATTCGTTATTTTTTGTTATTTTTCCTCTAGACTTGCTAATCGGGGGGAGGTTGTCGTCTCCCCCCCATTAAATTCATAGAAATAATTATCTCCACTTTCTATTGAGTTGCTCTTATATATATATCTACTTTTGATCCCTTTGCTGATTTGTTTGACTTAAGCTGTGTCGTCTGCGCACCTTTTGTTTACCCCCCTTTTGACTTCCGGGGCGTGTTCCTCTCCTTCCTCATTTTCTTCCATTTTTCCCAATAATTCATGCCCTTCTCCTTTTTCTTTACCTGCCCACTTCACCACGAATTTTCCCCTTTCCTACTTTCCATGTACTCCCTCGTCGCTGAAAGTCACGAAAATTGCATTTCTTCCCGGAGTTCCAATCTCCGTCGTCTGTCCGACTTGTGTGTGTTTGTGTGATTCACCTTGGTCTTTGGATCACGTGTTGGACTCGTGGTCGAGAACTATTTCCCCGGAAGAGAGCTCAGAGCTCTTACGTCCGATCTATGGGTAATGCTGTGACCTTACACGCACACACACCCCTAACTCCCCGCCCACGAGATTTGGAGTAACGACTCGAAGAGCAGCTATACTAAAATTATTTCAGCCCTGGGCAGGATTCGAACCCGGACCTCCGTAGTGACAGTCGGGGCCTCTACCAACCGCGCCACCGAGTGTGTGTGTATGCGTTCATATAGGACTCGCCTTTAGATCCGGTGAGTCCTGTAGATCCAGTGGGGTCTTGTAGATCCGGTGGAGGCTAGTAGATCCGGTGGATGCCTGTAGATCCGGTGGAGCCTTGTAGATCCGGTGGAGGCCGCAATATCATGTGGATTCCGGTAGATGCTGTGGAGTATTGTAGTTCTAGTGGATCGAAATAAACACCAAATGCATGGAGCCTCTATCAGTACGACGTTTCGCCTGTTATTACAGCTTTTGGAGGTACATGGTCGTAATACACATTACTGAGATTAAATAAGAAGAACTGGGGGAAGAGGGGGAGGGAGAAAGGAAGGGAGGTAGGGAGGAGTGGGGTCATTGAATATTAGGAAGGGTTAAGGAGAAGGTGGGCCAAATGTCTGGGAACAGGAAAGGTTAAGGATAGGATGGAAGAATTGGCTGGGTGAAGGACACAACCGAGGAACAAAAGGAAGAAGAAAATAAGAAGGTTGGGCAAATGTCTACGGAAGGGAGGATTTGGAGGACAACTATGCCTGCGCTACGTGGACGATCGTACTCATCACACTCAGGCGATTCAATCTCCATCGCTTTCAAACTGCATTGAACGAGGTAGAACCCACCATTTAGTTTTCCCTAAAAAAAAAAAATTAACGATTCCCTTCCTTTCTTAGACACACACATATCAAAACATGGTAACCAGCTGAAATTTAAAGTATGCAGAAAACCCACTAACAAAAACGATTTAATTAATTTCTATTCCCACCATGACATCAGGGTCAAGAAAGGAGTAGTGATAGGCTTCTTCCTTAGGGCACTCAGAATATACAGTGAAGAATACTAAGAAGAGTGTTGGTATATCAGGTAAAAGAATTTAAAATTAAAATTTCCAGACTTCCGTATAGATAGATGTAGAAAACGGGCCATCAACATTCTGGAAGGCCGTAGGCAGCAGGGCGGGACAGTCAAACGTTTCGTGTTATCAACCAGCGACGTCGACACCATCCTGACATCATCATCTGTTGGTTGTCAGGCCGGACGGTCCTTCACCGCTTTCGCTATGCCTCTCCAGATGGTTCTATCCTCTGTCAATTCTTTCCAGTCCTCTCTTGGAGCCACCCTCTTCACGTCCTTCTTTTCTCCATCCATCCATCTGTACGTGGGTCTCCCTACTGGTCGTCTGCCCTCTACTCCTCCTTCCATCACCTTCTTTGGTAGTCTGTCTGCCTCCATTCGTACGCAGTGTCCAGCCCACCTTGCTCCTCTTCCCCCTATTTCATCCTGAATATACGGTTACCGAGTCTGATCTCTAATTTCCCTGTTATGTCCTCGTCTTCATTTCTCTTCTTCTTCGTATTCTAAAAAACACCAACTTGGAAGTAGTGTGCTAGAACAGTTGGACAATTAAAAACATCACGAGGACGTAAATAGACATCGGCAAAACGCCGAACAATAAAGCCGGTGTTTATCGGGTTCCGTGCTCGGGATGTGAAAAATCCTACTTTGGATAAACATCACGCGATCTAAAAACCTGGATACAAGAACACCGATAAGACGTCCGCCATGATGTCACCACCAACGCATGTGTTGCACACAAGAACAGTAGGCTAGCAACCACTTGATGGACTGGGAAAATGCATAACTTCTAGTGCATGAACCCAACAAGATCCATAGAAAATGTTTGGAAGCAGCCATCATTCAAGGCACCAACACAATTGAACAAAACAGGGGCATGTTCAATATCTCACCCCACTTAATTCCTTTAATACCCATTGTCCACAAAATTTTAAGCTATCCCTAGTTGCCCTCCAACCTCCCCCCCCCGTAGACATTTGCCCACCCTTCTTATTTTCTTCTTCTTTCTGTACCTCGGTTGTGTCCTTCACCCAGCCAATTCTTCCATCTTATTCTTAACCTCTCCTGTTCCGAGACATTTAGTCCTCATTCTCCTTAACCTTTCCTAATATTCAGTGACCCCCTCCCTCCCTCCCTCCCTCCCCCGTTCCCCCAGTTCTTCTTATTTAATCTCAGTCGTGTGTATGACGACTATGTACTCGAAAAAAGCTGTAATAACAAGCGAAACGTCGTACTAATAAAGGCTCCGTCCTCACATTTGGTGTTTATCTCGATAGATTTGTCGGCAATGCCACGTTCATACAGTTTTAGTGGAGTCTTGTAGATCTGGTAGAGTCCTGTCGATCTAGTGGAGTTCTGTAGATCCGGTTGAATCCTGTAAATGCGGTGGAATCCTGTAGATCCGGTGGAGTCCTGTCGATCCGATGGAGTCCTGTCAATCTGATGGAGTCCTGTAAATCTGAAGGAGTCCTGTAGGTCCGGTGGATTCTTGTAGATCCCATGAAGGCCACTAGATCCGGTGGAGGCCGCTAGATCAGGTGAAAAAGAATTGAAATAATTTTCCATAATAGAAAAAAGCATCCCTCAGACCGCAGTGTGGTTGTGTTTGTATTTTCCGAAAAATATTTATTTCATAATAAAACAATTACCATAGAAATGATAAGATCCGAAGATTATAGATTACATTAGGAATTATAGATTACATTAGGAATTATAGATTACATTAGTAATTATAGATCACATTAGGAATTTTCTTGCTTTGCTTCAGGCAAATTCATGAATGATGTCATCAAATCTCATATCCATCAGTGTCAGATTCAGTGCTGAGGAATGCTTGATTTGTCAGTCTGTTTTGGCCCATGGAACTCCTCAGGTATATCTTGATGATCTTCAGTTTGCTGAAAAACCTTTCACAAGAAGCAACTGATGTCCTCGCAGTCAGTTTCAGTGCAACACGAAGGTTAGCGAACTCATCACAATTCTCAATAAAAGTACCGAGTCAATCTTAATATTTTTTCATGTAGACATTTTAGCTATTGGCTTGCTGAATAATTAAACATTCCATATTTTTTATTTAATACCCCTATTGTACTGTAGAAAGGATAAGATATTTTTTTCTTCCAAACGCAAAAATTGTCGATTACGGTAAGACGTTCAGGGCTTCTTCGACCTCATTTGTTTTTATAATTAATATTTTGTCAGCCTTGTGGGTGGCAAGTCCAAGCAAGGATTGTCGTCCCCCCCCCTAAAAATCCCGCCCCCCGGTCATACGCCCCCTCCCCTGCCCTCCTCCTTGTGTGGGCCTTGTTTATGGGAAGTAATAATTCTCAGGAAGGTAGCAAGAATGCGAATGGTTACATTATCATCAGACATAATGAAAACATATGGAAATCGTAACGACAGTGATTAAAATAGTAGGCTAATAGTGAAAATGAAAATTGCAATGGTGATTGTGTATTGGCAATATTTATAGTAGTAGATAGTAGTAACAAGAAAAATGCGTACCATGAATGATAAAAACACTACTCGTATAGTATTAATTAGTCTTAATAATGAAATGAAAATATCGAGTGGTCGAGATAGTGACGATGACAGTTGAGACATTAATGCACTCGAGTATATGAGGTACTGGAGTAGCCTACACCGTTTCACCCTGGTGACCTTAACACGGATAAAGACACTGACATTGGCCCAGGTGAAGGTGAGATGAAAGGAAAGGAAGGCCACGCCAACCATATTAGGGTGCGCTGTGTATTCAAGTCAGGCACTGATGTCGTCAGCCATTATCAAGTAAGTAGCTGCATTCGAAAATATGAATACACATACACATTCATATACGAGCATACAAACATACGTATGCATGCTAATGCATACACAGACGCATATGCGGAAACGTATATGCGTACCTTATACTCGCATTATATATGCACGTGCATATACGTGAGCGAACCACTCATAAAGTAACGCTTACACACTCATACACACGTACACACACGTACATGCGCGCGTGGAGAAATGCAGACATATGCATAGATACAAGCATACATATCCACGCATGCACACTCGTGGCGCAGTTGGTAGAGTTCCCGGCTGCCACTACGGAGGTTCGGGTTTGAATGCTGCCCAGGGCTGAAATGATTTCAGTATTACTGCTCTGCGGGTTGTTACTCCAACTCTCGTGGGCGGGGAGTTTGGGTGTGTGTGTGCGTGTAAGGTCACAGCATTACCCATAGGTCGGTCATATACGAGCTCTGAGCTCTCTTCCGGGAGAGAAATAGCTGTCTAACACGAGTCCAACATATGATCCAAAGACCATGATGAATCACATGCATACATACACAAATCCGTACATACGTACGCACGCACGGTTACACATTTATTGATAGAGAGAATCTGATAAAAGGGGATGATAGAAATTCAAGAGGGCACGGAAAGAAAATCAAGAAAGACAGCTATAGAAGAGATGTGAAAAAGAACAGCTTTCCTCACAGAGTAATAGACATTTGGAACAAGTTAGATGAGAAAGTGGTGTGTGCAAAAACAATACATGAATGTAAAAATAGTTCAGATAAAATGAGATATGAAGACGGGACACCACGAGCATAGCTCCCCTTCCCGTAAAATACAACTAGGCAAATACACACACACGTCCGACAGACGGCGAAGACTGGAACTCCGGGAAAAAAGGCAATTTTCGTGAATTTCAGCGACGAGGGAGTACATGTGTTGTATTAGTAGGGAAGGGGAAAGCTCGTGGTGTAGTGGGCAGGTGAAGAAAAAGGAGAAGGGGAGGAATTATTGAGAGAAATGAAAGAAAATGGGGAAGGGGTGGAATAGGCCCCAGAAGTTAGAAGGGGGGCAAACAAAAGGTACGCAGACGACTCAAGTGAAGTCGAACAAGTCAGCAAAGGGATCAAAAGTAGAAATATAGATAAGAGCAACTCAATATAAAGTGGAGATAATGATTTCTATGGATTTAATGAGGGAGGAGACGACAACCTCCCCCCCGATTAGCAAGTCTAGAGGAAAACTAACAAAAATGAACGAATCATGGGAGTTTAGGTTCAGCCAACTCGCTCTAATTACACAGAGTTGATAAACTGGAAGAACTAAAGAAGGAGAACCAAAACCTAAATAAAGAAATATAAGAATTAAAAAGACAGTTAAAAAGAAGTAAAGGATGAGAATAAGGAATTAAAGAGGAATAATAAAGAGAATAAAGAGTCCATAGCAAGAGAGGTAAAGGATTGGAAAAAACTTCAGGAGGATAATAAAATTGAATATAGAGATATAGTGAAACAACAGATGAAGGAACACAATAAGGACACAGTTATTAAAGTGATGAGGGAGAAGGAGAATATAGTAAGAGACTTAGCAGATAAAAAATGTATAATTATATTGGGAATGGAAGAGAAGCATAATCCAAATAGGACTACAAGAGTAAGAGATAAGACAGAAAAGGTAAACAAGGTATAAAAAATATTCAAGAAGGTGAACAGGGAATAGGGAAAGAAATTGAAGAAATATATAGACTAGGGAAATACAGTATAGACAAGACCAGACCAATTAAGGTTAAATTCACATCACAAACGACAGCAGGGAATGTCTTACGAAAAACAGGGAAACTAGCAGAGTGATCAGTACAAACAGGTATGGACAAAAAGAGAGATGAATCAAGAGGAAAGAGAGAAAGAAAAAACAAACAAAAAGAATCAAAGCTAAGGGAAAAAAAAACAGAACAGAGTCAAAGAGAAATTCTATTGGAGAGTACTTGATATGAAAGTGAGGAAATGGTTCATAGGAAAGAAAAACAGAGGGAAACACAGTGTCCTTCACAAATATAGATGGATTAATAACAGGCTTTGATGAACTTAATGATTACCTGAAGGAAAAAGAACCTGACATACTGGGAATTGTGGAGACAAAATTGAAAGGTCAATTACCACCCAACAGTGTAGGACAGGGTGTTTATAATTATTGGATTAGAAACAGAGAAGTAAAACAAGGTGGAGTTATGTTCCTGACTAAGAAGGATATAAATGTGAGGAATGTTACATATGGAAAAAATAGAGTGTAGATGATTATGATAGAAATAGAGGACAGGGACAAGAAGAGTAGGAAGTTTGTTGTAAATTATGTGCCTTCTAAAACGGCTTCGTGGGAAGAGAGAGAACACAATAATATGTAAGAAGACACAAGGATAACACTAAATAAGATAATGGAAGATGGAGGAAGAAAAGTTATAATGGGTGACTTTAATTGTAAAGAAATCTGCTGGGAAGAGATGACAGTGAAGGGTGGAGACAACCTATGGGGAAATGTACTACTTGATATGATTATAGAACATACAATGACACAATGGTTACAAGAGAATACTAGGGATAAAAATGAGGAAGAGCCATCAAGACTAGACCTAATACTGTTATCACATCACAACCTGAAATAGTGGATAAGATTGAATATAAGACACCACTTAGTAAAAGTGACCACATATTGGTTGATCTGGAACTAAATGAAGAGAAATATATGGAAAAAAATTTACAGTACAGAAAGGGAAGAATGATGTATGGAAAAACAAATTTTGATAAAATGAGAATTCTTTAAAAAAGCAGACCGGGAAAGGATATACTAAAAGGAAACAGCAGTAGAAAAGATGGAAAATCTTGACAAAAATTTATTAGGAAGAAGGAAAAATATGTTCCAAGACAAAAACAAGAAAAAGGATATGTAGGATGTCGGTACAACAAAAGATGTGGCCTACGAGTTCAAAGATGAAAGGGATTAAGCTTGGATAAAATGGAAAGACAAAAAAAAAAAGGAAAATATACTGGTTATAGAAATGATTATGTACAAGTTTTGCAGAGAAGAAAAGAAAAAATATGAAAAGGATGTCATAGAAAATGTAAAGATCAACCAAAATTATTTTATAGATTTGTAAACAACTGAAAAACAAACCAGGATTAGTGAAACTACAAGGAGGAATAGAATACACAGAGGAAATAGAAATGGCAGAAATTATGAACAAGCATTTTAAATCAGTGTTTATGAGAGAAATTAGAAACTGTAGGAGGAATACAGGGCAAACTACTTAATAGGATGGAAGATTTCTTGCATGAAAGGAAAATGAGGGTGGTGATAAGAGACAAACATTCCAATGGGAGCTTTTGCAGTGAGGAAGTTGATACCAGACACCGCCAGATTTTGTCATTCTTGCCAGAAAATAAATACTTTTTTGGGCAAGTTTTATAAGCTTACAGAGGTGTATCGTTGTACATTATTGTGTCTGAAATTTAAGCCAATTAATTTCATGATTGCAAACGGCATATATCATTGTTTGAGCCTCTATTTATAATCACAGATGATATTCGTAAAACAGCCTATAATTGTATCAAACCAAGTAATTTGTCATTTTCTACCGACTTCAATGGACGTATACTGATATATACTTTCATTTGAATGCACCAAGCAATAGGCAAATCCATGTGATGTATCGAAAATATAATTTTGCATCGAAAACTTAATTTTTTCGGTACGATAAACTTTGTCTTAAGTTATATATTTTTTTAATCTGACGTGCAATTTGCCACAGCACACGTAAAATTTTTCATATATGTTTGAAAATAGCTCCCAGCAGATCTAAGAGGCTATTTTTTACAAAATTGTCGTCAACTTCGTACGTCCGCCACCACTGTTGTTATTTTTTATCTCACTGATTATCTTCATATACAGGACGTGACAATGATATCCATTATTTTTCAACACTCTCAGATAAAATGCATAAACCGAAATTAACATTATCTTATTTTTACTGCTCATAGTTACCTCAGTAAAAATAATTACCTATTTTTAGTTTTACCTTATAATTGAATTAACAAAGCCTTATCACACACCAGTAAGTAATAATTATAACATTATGAGTCATGTTTTTAATTTTAAATACATTTATGCAGCAATTTATGGCGTATCTTTTTTTAAATATCGGTTTCAAATTAGCTAAGTCACCCCTTTGCCGCGTGAATTCCGAGACAATTGAAAATTCTAGCGCTAATAGGAATCTACGAGCCTGACTGCGAAAGGTCCCATTGGGATGAGGTGATTAGTGAAGTTCAACAAGGAACAGTTCTGGCCCCAATAATATTTGCTTTATATATTGAGGATATGGATGAAGGAATTGAAAGTTATATGAGCTTCTTTGCAGATAATGCAAAAATGTTGAAATAAGTGAGTCGCTGCAGAGTGATCTCAATAAAGTATGGGAATGGAGTAGGAAGTGGGAGGTGGAATTCAACATTAAGAAGAGTAGTATAATGGAATTTGGAAGAAGCAAAAAAAGAATAATGGGATCATATACATTGGGAGAGGAAGAAATTAAAAAAGTGGAAAAACAGAAGGACCTTGGAGTCATTATTATAAATATGTCACCTGAGAAACATATAAACAAAAATTTTGGAGAGACTTATAACTTAATAAGATCAAAGTGGCATCTACATACCTGGATGAAGAAATAGTGAAGAAAATACTAGTCACTTTGATGAGACCAAAATTGGAGTATGCAGCGACGACATGGTCACCAAGTAGAAAAAAATGTATAACAAAACTTGAAAGAACACAGAGCAATTACAAAATTGGCACCAATGCTCTCAGAACTATCATATGAGGAGAGGCTGGCAAAACTTGAACTACAAACATTGGAGCAAAGAAGAGAGAGAGGAGACTTGATAACTATTTATAGAATCATGAAAGGTATGGAAATTATTGATAGAGAGGATCTAATAAAATGGGATGGTAGAGATACAAGAGGACATGGAAAGAAAATCAAGAAAGACAATTATAGAAGAGACTTGAAAAAGAACAGCTTTCCCCACAGGATGATAGATGTTTAGAACAAGTTAGATGAAAATGTGGTATGTGCAAAAATGATACACAAATTTAAAAACAGTCTAGATAAAACAAGATATGAAGACAGGATACCATGAGCATAACTCCCCTTCCCATAAAATACAACTAGGTAAATACACGAGGAAAATTGAGAGAATCTCGAGTGCAACTATGAAGATGGCCCCAACACTAAATTGTCATATGAAAACAGATTGTCAAAACTAGAATTACCAACTCGGTAACAAAGAAGAGAAAGAGGTCACTTGTTGACCATCTACAGAATCATGAGAGGTATAGAAGTCGTTGATAGAGGAAACTTACCAAATTGGGATACGAGAAACACAAGAGGACATGGAAAGAAGCTCAAAAAAGACAGTTAAAAAAGAGGCCTGAAATAGAACAGCTATCCCCACAGAGTGGTGGATGTAATGGAACATGCAAAAACAATACATGAATTTAAGAGCAAATTAGATATGGTGAGATACAGAGATGGGAGACCATGAGCGTAGCACCCGTAAGATATAACTAGGTAAATATGTACGCACATGCATTAACGAATACACGTGCGCATACACACACGCACATATACTCGCACATACACACGCATCCTTATGCACTCACATACAGATCCCACGCATCCATGCTTGCGCAAACACACATGCCTACGTATATACATTATTGAAATTAATTTTCCATTCTTGACTCCATGCGAAAATAGTGTCTAGATATTTTTGCAATAGTCTACTGTCCTCGTTTTTCACTCTTCACATTAATTTGGATCATCTGTGAACATGTTGGCACAACTTGTTCCTTCCAGCATGTCATTGATATAAATAAATATCATTGGTCCCCCTATATGATCCAGTTTCCACATAAGGTGGATATGATGTGCTTTATCAAAAACCTTCTCTCAGTCGATTATCACTGTCAGTGGGGGGGCTCACACACAGGTATGTATGTGTACTCTGTATATATTGAGAATTGGACGTGATAGAAAAGAAACAAGGCAACACCAACACGTGTTTTATTGAGGATTCAACACAGAGCACAACTAATCTATCTGAACACATACAATATATATCACCAGTGTGATATAGCTCTACTAACACTGTCTGCTAAAACATATGATAAAATAGGTAACACCGACTTCCTGCTCCTCTGGAGGAAGGCTGAAGTGTCCTCTCTTCCACGTATCCGACAGGCGGCGCGTCAATCTCCTTCTTGTGCTAGGTGGCGGCTACATCCTACTCCATGGTGGACGGGCTCTGCGCCTCTTCCTTGGTCTCCTGCTCCAGACAATCTCCTTCAGGCAAGCCCTGATGTGTCCTCTTCCTTGGTGGACGGGTGCTGCGCCTCTTCCTTGGTCTCCTGCTCCAGATAATCTCCTTCAGGCAAGCCCTGATATGTCCTCCTTGGTGGATGGGCGCTGCGCCTCTTCCTTGGTCTCCTGCTCCAGACAATCTCCTTCAGACGAGCCCTGATGTGTCCTCCTCCTTGATGGATGGGCGCTGCGCCTCTTCCTTGGTCTTCTGCTCCAGACAATCTCCTTCAGGTGAGCCCTGATGTGTCCTCTTCCTTGGTGGATGGGCGCTGCGCCTCTTCTTAGTCCTCCTCAGGACAGAGGTCCGTCTCCTGGGCGAACAAGTATCTTCAACTGCCCTCCCCTGTGCTGCTCGGGGGAGGGGGGGGGGTCTGTCTCCGGCGACAGACGCCGAATAAGTGTTCTTGTCCATCTCCATGCCCTTCCTCTGCACATCTGGGAGGGTGAGGGAGAGTGGGTGGGGGGCAATCTGCGCATGCGCACAGCAGTAGTGGTGACCGCGAATAGTTGGTAGCCCTGGGAGGCTAAGCATGACCTCACGCTACCACACATTCCTCCGGCCTGGGTCAGGTGCACCGCACTGGGCCGATGGCTAGCTTCGTCATGTGACCCACGTGACAATCACATAGTCCACCCATTCTTCCCTTTCTTGCAGTACATCAATCACTCTTGAGTATAAAAGCTTAAAAGGTGTGACACACATTACCTTCCAGATGTATAGCAAAACTGATTGTTTGTCAGAATGTTCATCTCTTCAAGATATTCAACCTATCAATCTTACACTTTCCTTTCCCATGATTTCATTGTTGTACTGATCAGTGATGTGCGTCTATTTTTCAGTGGTGTCTCTTTACTTCCACCTTTATGAATTGCTCCAACAACATTTACTGATATTTAGCTTCATTCCAAGCTCTTATCTTTGGGGTGGGGTGGTGTACCATCCATAAAGTATTGTCCTCTTGCTTGCCAAAGAATATGATGCATATATTGTCAACTACATCTCTGACAAGAGATTCTCTCTCTCTCTCTCTCTCAAATAACTTTGCGGTTCCATGATGATGACATGGTTTGATGTCACAAACTCCCCCCTATTGGAAGGTTGGGATGGTACCCCTCACAGAGGACTTTGTAGCGTGGAATTTAATAAACCATGCCCTTGGTTCAACTTCGCAAGTGGCAGGACTCGAACCACTTTGGGGAAAGATGTTCTTTTTCGGGTCTCTTCTATAACTGCCCTTTTTGAGCATCCTTTCATGCCCCCTTGTATTTCTCTTATCCCAGTTTACTAAGTCTTCTCTATCAAGGACTTCCATACCTCTCATAATTCTGTAGATGGTCAACAAGTCACCTCTTTCTCTTCGTTGTTCCAGAGTTGGCAATTCTAACTTTGACAATGTCTTCATATGACAGTTTAGAAAGTGTTGGGGCCATCTTCATGGTTGGCTTTTGGATTCTTTCAATTTTGCTTGTATTCTTTTTGGTACTGGGTGACCATAGTGTTGCTGTGTACTCCAATTGTGGCCTTATCAGTGTGACTAGTATTTCATTTACCATTTCTTTGTCCAGGTTTTTTACTTTTTCCAAATTTCATTATTCTGCATTTATTAATGTTGAAGTCCACCTCTCACTTATGACTCTTACCAAACCCTGTTCAGATCTCTCTGCAGTGAATCACAATCCGTTAAAGTACTCACTCTCTTTGACAGTTTTGTGTCATCTGCAAAGAAGCTCATGGAGCATTCCATACCCTCATCCATGTCATTCACATAAATAGCAAACATTATTGGACCCAGTACTGATCCCTGTGGAACTCCACTAATCACCTGTTCCCAAACCAAACTCTTATCTCTGAGCACTACTGTCATTTTTCTTCCATGCAAGAAATCCTCCATCCATTTCAGTGGCTTACCTTGTATCCCTCCAATGGTTTCCAGTTTTCTTAATAATTTTTTGTGGTACTTTGTCAAAAGATTTTTGTAAGTCTAGAAAAGCAGTCCATCTGTCCCTTTCCTGTATTATATCTATTAGTCTTAAGTAAAAACAGATCAAATATGTGGCACATGATCTTCCCTATCTAAATCCAAATTGTCTTGGATTTAGTATATTTTGTGTGTATATTTACCTAGTTGTATTATATGGGAAGGGGAGCTATGCTCGTAGCGACCCATATTTTTATCTCGCAACATCTAGTTTGCTTTTAAATTCTTGTATGGTGTTTGCACACACTCTTGTTTTGTTGAATTTGTTCCAGACATCCACCACTGTGTGTGGATTTTTTTTTTTTCCAGATCTCTTCTATAACTATCCTTTTTGAGTTTCTTTTCATGTCTCTTTGTTTTTCTTTTATCCCACTTAATAAGTCTTCTCTGTGAAGAACTTCCATGCCTTTCATGATTCTGTAAATGACCAATAAATTGCCTCTTTCTCTTCTTTGTTCCAGGGTTGGTACTTCTAGTTTAGACAGTCTTTGTATGTCAGTTTTGAAAGTTTTCGTGCCATCTTTGTCATTGCTCTTTGGATTCTTTCTATTTTCTTTTACATTCTTTTTTGTACTGGGTGTCCACAGTGTTGCAGTGTACTCCAATCTCGGTCTTATCAGTGTGACTATTTTTTTCTTTACCATTACCTCATCCAAGTAATTAAAAGCCACCTTTATTGATCTTAGTAAATTGTAGGTTTCTCCGACTATTTTGTTTATCTGCTTGTCTGGGGACATGTCTTTGGTGATAATTACTCCTAGGTCCTTTTTGGAACTTTCTTTACTTCCTTTGCACCGATTTTATATTGTCCTGATATTCTTTTTTTATTTTTTCCAAATTCCATTATACTACATTTCTTTATGTTGAAGTTCTCTTTCCACTTTTGAGTCCATTCCCAGACCTTGTCCAGGTCTCTCTGTAGGGATTCACAATCTTTTTCCATATTTTCTTTAGTAGTTTTGCATCGTCTGCAAATAAGTTCATGTAACATTCTACACCTTCATCCATGTCATTTACATATATAGTAAACATTAATGGAGCCAATACAGAACTCTGTGGGACTCCACTTCTCATTTCTTCCCAAGTAGAGTTTTATCTCTGAGCACCACTCATTTTTCTCCCATGTAAAAGGTCTTCCATCTATTTCAATAATTTTCTGTGTACACATGTTGTTTCGAGTTGTCTTAATAGCTTTTAATTAGTCTTTTTGTGTGGTACTTTATCAAATGCCTTTTGTAAGTCCAGGGAAGCACAGTCTGCCCATCCACCCCTTGCATTATATCTATTGACCTTGAATAGAAACAAATCAAATTTGTGGACCAATTTTCCCTGTCTAAAACTGAATTGTTTCCGATTTAGTATACTGTTCTCCAGATAATTAGTCCATCTACCTTTGGTGACTTTTACACAAATTTTAGCTATTGTATTTGTAAGGGAGACTGGTCTATAGTTTGTTGGGTCTTCTTTGTCTCCCCCCCCTTTATGTATTGGCATTTTTCCAGTCTTGCAGTACCTCTCCTTCTTAGAGTGAGCAATCTGTTATCTTATATATTTTGTCCATTAGTTCTGACATCAAGATTCATTATTTGGTCCCATATTTCTGTGTCACAATTATTTCATTCATTGGGGGGATCTTTCTCCCCTTCATCCCAATTGTGTATATTTTCTTTTGTGTGTGTACTTACCTAGTTGTATTATATGGGAAGGGATGCTCATAGTGACCCATCTTCGTATCTCAGCATCTAGTTTGTTCTTAAATTCTTGTATGATTTTTGCACACACTATTTTTCATCCAATTTGTTCCAGACATCCACCACTCTGTGTGGGATTTATTATTATTATTATTTTATTTTATTTTTCCAGATCTCTTCCATAACTATCCTTTTTGAGTTTCTTTACATATCTTCTTGTTTTTCTTTTTTATCCTACTTTAATAAGTCTTCTCTGTCAAAGACTTCCATGCCTTTCATGATTCTGTAAATAGCCAGTAGATCTCATTCTCTTCTTTGTACCATGGTAGGTAGTTTCAGTTTGGACAATCTTTGTTCATATGTCAATTTTGAAAGTGTTGGTGCCATCTTTGTCATTGCTCTTTGGATTCTTTCTAATTTCTTTATATTCTTTTTTGTGCTGGGTGTCCATAGTGTTGCAGCGTACTCCAATCTTGGTCTTATCAGTGTGACTAATATTTTTTTACCATTACTTCATCCAAGTAATTAAAAGCCACCTTTATTGATCTTAGTAAATTGTAGGTTTCCAAACTCCATTATGCCATATTTCTTGATGTTAAAGTTCACTTCCCACTTTTGACTCCATTCCCAGACTTTGTCCAGGTCTCTCTGTAGTGATTCACAGTCTTTTTCTGTAAAGTGAGTCCTCCTTATACGGTAATTCTTTATCCAGTAAATTTACAGTTACAGTATTTGGTAATTACTACCCTCGATTCTATTTATGGTAAGAAAAATTCACAGGTACGGTATCTGCAAGATATTTTGAAGAGGAAAGATCAGGGAGAAGGTACATCTGGCATATCCTATTATTACATGTTATAATGGGTTCGGTATACGGTAATTTCAATTTGCGGTAAGGTTTTCAGGAATGCATATGTACCGTATGATGAGGACTTACTGCACTTTCTTTAATAGTTTTGCATCATCTGCAAAGAAGTTAATGTAACATTCCACATCTTCATCCGTGTCATTTATATATATAGCAGACATTATTGGAGCTAATACAGAACCTTGCGGGACTCCACTTATCATTTCTTCCCAGGTCGAGTGTTATCTCTAAGTACCACCCTCATTTTTCTCCCATTCAAGAAATCTACCATTAATTTCAATAAATTTTCTTGTACCCCTCCTGTTATTTCGAGTTTTTTTAATAGCTTTTTGTGTGGTACTTTAGCAAATGCCTTTTGTAAATCCAAGAAAACACAATCTGCCCATCCGTCCCTTTCTTGCATTATATCTATTAACCTTGAATAAAAACAAGTCAAGTTTGTGGCACATGATCTTCCTTGTCCAAAGCCATATTGTTTTGGATTCAGTACCGGTATATTGTTTTCTTCCAGATGTTTAGTTCATCTATTTTTGATAACTTTTTCACATATTTTAGCTATTGTGCTTGTGAGGGAGACTGGTCTGTTGGGTCTTCTTTATCTCTCCCTTTATATATTGGTACAATATTTGCATTTTTCCAATCTTGTGGTACCATTCCTTCTTTGACTGAGCAATCTATTATCTTGTATATTTTGTCCGTTTGTCAGGGGTAAAAGTTACCCCTTTAAAATTTTGGAAATACTTAGAAATTGATTCATCATCCAGCTCTAATATTTTTAATTTACTATTGTAATGATTAGAATTAATTATAAAGAAATCCATAAAAGGAACTGGATTCGTTAACAAACATGTTAAAAAAGAAATGTTACTACGTTAACATTAAGTCCTAATCTCGCTATCGGACACGGAGGGTAAAGAATGGGCTCATTGTTTTGAACTAGTCTATCTACGTGGCATATTAGAGAAGCCACGAAAGCTCTTCAAGACAGCCGACCCAGGCTGCTAAATCATAATCTGAAATAATCCCTTCATGAAGGAAACCAGTCCTGGAGTAAAATGTACTATTGAAAGGGAACACAAGTTTGCAACCCCCCCCCCTCCCTGGTTTGGGAAGTTTATGGAAGTTCTGGAAGAATAAATACAGAGAAAAGATCGAGTTTCCTTTCAATCAAGAATGGAAAAGTGGACTACGACCCACTTACCCAATCCCCATGCCCTACCAGACGACTAATCTGCAGTCCAGTACCAACCCTCATCCTTCGGTTTGTGTATCATTGACACAAGGAGCAGCGGAAAAATGATCGCTTACCCGGAGAGAGCGTTGCAATCTCTATCAACTGAATCAGTGTTGATCGGAAGCTATGGTATTTTGAAGTATTGATATGTCTGTCGCGTTTCGCCGCGACACGTTAGTTCATCTATACATTCTTTTAGTATCCAATTTGCAATTCCATCCAGACCATGTGATTTTATGACATCAAGGTTTATTATTTGGTCCCTTATTTACAATTTACTCCCTGCGTTGCATTCAGAAATCCCCCCCAGTCCCTTAGCAAAATAAACGTGACCAAGCTCCAACAGCCAAACACAAACAGCTCCAACACCTGCTCAACCACTCCAAAACCCACTCAGGATTACATCCCATCTGGGGTATTGGCTGTATGTTATTGTAACAAAGTAGCATGCAGTTGATACTTTAGAGTCTATATGGGGAGCCCCCATGGACCAGAGTCACACATCAATTTGTCTGTGATGGAGGAAAACTCTGTTCATAGAGAAATGATGACACTTTATACTATGACTATCCCTCCGTTATGCTGTCCCCCAACCCCTTGTTACTGTCCTCTACCATTCCTTTGAATGTTCATTTCCTTTTTTCGCGACCCTATGGTGGGGGAAGAGAATGCTACCACCAAGTCTTTCCATTTGAGTCATAAAAGGTGACAAAAAATGGGACGGGGGATGGGATTAGGAGTCCTACTACCTGTAGCCCCAAAAGGGGACATTCCTAAAAAAAGAAGTAAAGGCATAAGAGGGTCTGGGAGTTTTCCAACCAGTACCCTAAGGTTTGGGTCTTTTAATGTGCGTGGATGTGGTACAGATGAGAGGAAAAGGGAAGAGATAGGCATTATGTTTGCGAGAAGAAAGATGGATTTGCTGGCTTTGAGTGAAACTAAAATGAAAGGAAAGGGCAACTGTGAGTTTGGGAGTGTAGCTGGGAGGTACTCAGGAGTGAAGAGGGGATGAGGGAGAGAAGGGGTGGCTATACTAGTAAGTGAAGAGATAAGTACGCGGGTAGTGGAGTGGAAGGAGGTTTCATCAAGGTTGATGTGGATGAAGGTGAAGCTGGGAAGGGAGATGTGGGTTTTTGTAAGTGCGTATGGACCTGGTAGTGAGAAGAGTATAGAGGAAAGGGAGGCTTTTGGCTAGATTTAAATTAGTGCATAGAGGGATTAGGGAGAATTGTCAATGTAGTTGTATTAAGAGACCTTAATGCTAGGGTAGGAAATGAACCAATAGACAGAGTGATTGGGAAGTATGGAGTTCCAGGAAAAATCGTAGTGAAGAATTGATGGTGGAGATATGTCTTGAAAAAGAGTTGATGATAGCAAATACAGTGTTTCTGAAGAAAGTCAAGCATAAGTACACATGGGAGAGGGTGGTGGATGGAAGGGTGGCAGATAGAGCATTAATGGGCTATGTAGTGGTGACCAGGAGTATGGTAGGAAGAGTTAGGATGTACATGTTCTAAGGGGAGAGAGTGGGGGAATATCAGATAATTTTCTGGTGGAAGGTAAATTGAAAGTGAAGAAAGAGGAAAAGGGCAGAAGGTAGGGAGGTACTTAGAGTGAACTGCTTAAATGAGAGAAAAAAGGAGAATGAGTATAAGAAGCTGAAAGAGGAGTGGGAGGGAGTAAAGGATAGAGTAGAACTAGGAGTGGAGGAGGAATGGGGATGGTTCAAGGAGGGAGTCATAAGGTGTGCAAAGATGATGTGTGGAACAAGGAGGGCGGGAGGAAATAGAAAGAAGGGTAGTGAGTGTTGGGATGAGGAAGCAAAGAAAGGTGTAGAAGAGAAGAAGCAGGCATTCATATATTGGCTACAGATTAGGATGAGGGGATCATATGAGAGGTACAAAGTAGAAAGGAAGTTAAGCATAAGATAAAGGAAGCAAAAAGGAGAGCAGATGTGAAATGGGGTAAGAATATGACAGAAAATTTTGAAAGGAATAAAAAGATGTTTTGGAAGGAAATTAAAAGAGAAAGAGGAGGCGAATCAAGTATAGAAGAAAAGATAAAAAGTGCAGATGTAGAGATGATAATAGAAGAGAAGGCAGTGAGAGGAAGGTGTGCAGAGTATTTTAGGGAGTTGCTAATTGTGAAGGAGGATAGGGAGGGAAAGATAGTTGCAGTGGGAAGCACTGAGAAAATGAGTGATGAGTGAGGAAAAAGGAGGAGAAATAGGGAAAGATGAAGTGAAAGCAGCTGTTAAGATGATGAGAGCAGGTAAGGCACCTGGTCTGGATGGATGCCATGCAGAATGTCTGAAGAAAGGAGGTACATTTATGGTGGACTGGCTGGTGAGGTTATTTAATGTTTGTTTAAGAGAGGGTAGAGTGCCGGAAGACTGGAGGAGTGCCTGTATCGTTCTGCTTTACAAGTGAAAGGGGGACAAGTGTGAGTGTAGTAGTTTCAGAGGGATCAGCTTGTTGAGTGTAGTTGGGAAGGCTTATGGGAGGATCTTGATTGAGAGGATTAGGAGAGGAAGAGAGGGAGTAATTGGTGAGGAACAGTGTGGTTTTAGGACAGGTAGGGGATGTGTAGATCAGATTTTTGTGGTAAGACAGATATGTAAGAAAGCTATAGGAAAAGGTAAGGATGTTTTTTGGGCTTTTATTGATCTGGAAAAGGCTTATGACAGGGTAGACAGGAAGGCACTGTGGGAGGTACTGCAGATAAATGGGATAGGAGGAAAACTGTTAAGAGCAGTCGAGTTTTTACGAGAGTAGTAGAGCTTGTGTTAGGATTAGAAATGGAGAGAGTGAATGGTTTGAGGTAAAGGTGGGGCTTCGTTATGGATGTGTTATGTCACCCTGGCTGTTCAATCTTTACATGGATGGGGTGGTGCGAGATGTGAATGCAAAGGTAGTGGGTCAGGGGCTGGAGATGGTTAAAGAAAATGGAGAAAAGTGGGAGGTGAGCCAGTTGTTGTTTGCTGACGACACTGCGCTTGTAGCAGGATCAGAAGAGGGATTGAGGAAGTTAGTGACAGAGTTTGAGAAGGTGTGTGAAAGAAGGAAGCTGAAGATAAATGTGGGCAAAAGTAAGGTGATGAGATGTACAAGGGGAGAGAGTGACAGCAGGCTGGAAGTGAGCATAAAGGGTGAAAGACTGGAGGAAGTGGATAGTTTCAGATACTTGGGTGCGATTGTGACAGGAAAGGGAGGAGTGGGGGTGGAGGTAGAATGTAGATTGAAAGAAGTGAGTAAATGCCTTGGTGGATTGAAAAGTGTAATGAGAAATAGACATCTGGGAATGGATGCTAAGAGGAGGTTATATGAAGGAGTGATTGTGCCAACAGCAATGTATGGGGCAGAAACATGGAACATGAGAGAGGAAGAGAGAAGGAGTTTGAATGTGTTTGAGATGAAATGTCTGAGAAGTATGATAGGGGTTACTAGGCTAGATAGAGTGAGAAATGAGGAGGTGAGGAGGAGAACAGGGGTGGAAAGGGAGCTGAGAGATAGGGTTGATGAAAGAATATTAGGATGGTTTGGACACATGGAAAGAATGAGTGAAGAAAGATTAGTAAAAGAAGTGTGGAAGGTAGAGGTAGAGGGAGTGAATATGAGGGGGCATCCTAGGATGAGATGGATGAATGGGGTGAAAGGGGCATTACAAAAGAGAGGAATGTCTGTTGAGGAAGGACGGGAGAGAACAGAAGATAGGGGTGAATGGAGAGGGGTTGTGTATAGATGATGCTGTGATGCATGAGGTGGAGTGGGTAGGGGATGGGGGGTGAGGAAGTATGTATGAGAAAAAAATTTGACGCAGTCCGAAGGGATTTCTCCCCGACTTCTCCTTTTCTGCATGGGAGGACGGAGAGGGGGTGTCGCCAAATTTATGAAGCGGCCTTGCTGTGGATGTGCTGTGTCTTGTGACACTGCTTCTGACCCAGGGCAGTGGACAGGATGCAGGGATGACCCGTCATCCAGGAGGTGCCAAGATAAGAGGGAGGGAGGAAGGTGGAGGGGAGTGGAATATATAGGAAATGGAATGGCTGGGAGTTGTTTTTATGCCTTTTTCTTTTTGGCTACCCCCCATGTAGGGGGAAAAAAGCCTTTGGTATATGTATGTATGTATTTCTTTCTGTGTCACAATTATTTCTTTCAATGGGGGATATCTTTCTCCCTTTCCTTCATCCCAATTTTGTGTATTTTCCATTGTGAATACAGATTTGAAATGTTCATAATTTCAGCCATTTCTACATCTATACTGTATATTCCTCATTTCCTTGCCACAGTTTCACTGTTTCCTATTTATTCTTTAATTTACCATTTACATATCTGTAGAATGATTTAGGTTGATCCTTACATTTGTCTGTTATGTCTTTTTCATAGTTTATTATTTCTTCCCAGCATATTTTTACATATTCATTTCTTGGTTTGATACATATTTGTGACCATTTTTTTTTTTTTTTCATCTTTTCCAAGCTTTGTCTCTTCTTTCTTTTGCCTCACTACATTTTTTGTTGTACCAGCCTTTAATGCACACCTTTTCCTGTTTTTGTTTTGGTACATATTTATCTATTCCCTCATTATAGATTTCTTTTAATATCATCCATTTCTCTCCCATCTTTGTTTCTTCATTAAAGAAATTTTCTCACTTCACTTTTTTAAATAATTTTTGGAGTTTCTCAAAATCCATTTTGATGTACATTAATCTTCACTTTCTGTGTTTCTCATTTATTCCAAATAAATTTCCTATTTTAGTTCAAACTCTATTAGTATGTGGTCACTCTTCCCAGTTGGTGTCTTGCATTCCATTTTATCCACAATTTCATGTTCTGATGTAAATATTAAGTCTAGTCTCCATGGTACTTCATTATTTCTATATCCGGTAGTTTCTTTTACCCATTGAGTCATTGTGTATTCAGTGGTCATGTCCAGTAGTATATTTTCCCAAAGGTTCTCTCCACCTTTCACTGTCATCTCCCAACATATTTCTTTAGAGTTAAAGTCGCCCATAATTACTAAGTTTCCTCTCAGTGTTTCATTTAATATATGTTTTGTGCCTTCTAACATTTTAGAATGGTCACACTTTGTCCAAGAATATGTTTTTGGGGGCACATATATCACTACAAATTTTCTACTTTTCATGTCGCTGTCTTCAACATATTATAATCAATTCCACATTATTTCCTTCTGTTATCTTTGTCACATTTAAGTCTTTCTTAGTTAAAAACATGACTCCACCCTGTTTCTCCTCTCTATTTTTTATCCAATGATTATATAAACCTTGTCCCACAGTATTTGGTATTAGTGGACCTTTTAATTTTGTCTCCACAGTTCCCATCATATCCAGTTTTTCTTCTGCCAGATAGTCATTTAATTCATTTAGTCCTGAAATCATGCCATCTATGTTGGTGTACATTATTATTATTATTTTCCTTTTTCCTCCTTTTTTACCATTTTTTCAGCCTCAGGTCCAGTACTTTCTAAAGAAACTCATTCTTTTTGGTCTGTTTTCTCTCTTTGTTTTCCATTTCCTTCATTTCGTAGTCTTTTCCCGCTCATTTTCCTTGTCACTCATTTTTTTTTTTTTTTTTATCCATATTTGTAATTTTCGCTTTTTGCCAACTTTGCTGTTTTATTCATACTTATGCTATCATTTGAGACCTTAGTTTAATTTTTAGTGGTCTATTTTTTCTTTAGAGACCCATTCTATGCACTTCCTCTATTTCCTTTACCATTCCTTGCCCATCCTCTTGTACCGGTATCTCTTTCAGAATTTCTTTTACTATTTCTTTCTCTTTTTCTCTCAAGTATCTAGCTACATTGTGTTTTTCTTTAATACCATAAACTATTATACATTCTTTTTTATCAGCTGTGTCTCTGACCAAATTTTCTTTCTCTTTAATTACTTAAATGACCGTTTCTCTTGCATTTTATTCCACTTGTACAATTTCTTTAAAAGTTATTATTATTTTTTTTTTTCTTGTTCCACTTTCCATTGATTTTTTTTATTTCTTGGAGCTCTGTCTCTTTTATGGTTTCTCTAACTTTCTTGGTCACCCCTTGTATCTGTTCTTTTCTTTTTTCAAAGCCTCATTTTTGCTTGTATTTTCATTTTTCATTCTTTCATTTTCACTTTTGACTATGTTTAATTCCTTTTTGTTAGATCATTAAGGGGGTACGCGACACCTGGGGGGGTGAATTTGGTCAAGATATAGCATTTTTCAAAACTGTGTTCAAAATGTTCGTATACCACTTAGAAATAAATCCCGACAAATAATTTTCCAGCCGCGCGCAATTTAAAGGTCCTGGGTGAGGTTTAAAGGGACAGCTTTAAAGGCGCAACCCACACTAGAGGGAGGCGTGCCACTTAGGACCTTCAGGCGCAGCGAATAACGTTGAAATTTGATTGAATTTACACTCGCCCAGTGTATCAACGGCCAATACAATTGTGGAGGGGAAGGGAGGAAGGTGGAGGGAGAATATTTCGCCAACTTTGTGCGAAACTAAGCGTTAGTTCCCGGCTAGCTCTGAAAAGGGAAATACGCATGTCTCATGAGCTCTCATTGCAATCTATTACTTTAGCTAGTACATATTACTCTTTAGTACAGTCATCATGGGTAGCAAAAAGAACAAAAGAACATCACAATGACAAAAAACAGCAGTTAAAGATGGCAAGCAGTCAAAGACGACTAAAGATCTCACCACCTCTCACTCCACCACCGCCCTCACCTGCACCTCTGTGACGGTGACAGAGGTAAAGGACAACATTAGACTAAACAATTCAAAGAGGAAGATTAAATCCAAAGAAGAAAGCAAGAGGAAAAAGATCAAGGCTATACAGGAAGAAGAAAGAAGAAGGGACATCATATGATGCTGGAGGGGGTGCCCTACCAACATAGATTGGCGAGGGGAATCTGATGAGGAAAGAGAAGGCACCCACTACTGGAAAATAAACCTCTTTCCAATGATTTAGATACCCTGAAGACCCCCAGCAGAGAGGTTTCATATGAAGAAACCGCCAAAGGTGCAAAAAAGCAAATTATATGATGTTGTCGTCTGTGCGTCATCACTACTGTGACATACTTATACTTTAGTTTTTCAGTATTTAAAGTACTTATAATTAAAATATGTTGATAATTTTTACTGTACTTATTATATAATAAGAATTAAGCCATGAAAAAATCAGTCAAATTGGTGAAACTATAAGCAAGTTACAGATATATTCATATTTCAAGTTGCCATATCTCCGTTCGATATTTTTCTACTTTTTTTTTAATCATAAAAAATCTAATATACATCAGATTTAGATGAAACTTACAGGGAATATTACTTTTAGTAACTGCTAGGGCCGATCGTTTGAATATTTTGAATAGGATGAAAGAGTTCGGAGTAATAATGGAAACGAGCAAAAAAATTGTATTTTTCACAATTTTTGCCAGACATTAAAATTGAAATGCCTGTATGCAAAAGTATAAAGGAAATTGTTCAATTACTCAATGACCGGCCCTAGGTGTGCCTACTGACTAATCATAGCCAAAATATAAAACAAATTGGTCCACGTATTATGGTGCTGTGCACTTTTAAATGTTGCTACTGGTATACGTACATGTGTACATGTGTACATACATCATTCTGCTTCACCTAAAATGTAGGCAATATGGATACCTATTTACCTGAGAAGTTTCAGCTCTTTACTCTAAATATTTTAGAAAATGACCTCCAGGTGTCGCGTACCCCCTTAAGCTCCCTGTTTGTTTCAACATTTCTTCTTTTCAGCTCAATCATTTCTTTACACATTGCCCTGTATTCAGCTTTTAGATCTATAATTTTATTTTATTAGTTCTGAAATTTGAATTCTTAGAATATTTTTATACCTTGTTTCTCTTTCCAAATCTGTACCTCTATCTAGTATTCCATTTTCTTTTGCAAACCCTGAAAATGCTACACTTTCATACCTTCGATTCATCTTCGGCATTTCCATGTTGCAACTCTTTTTTTAGGATGACACCTAATGGCGATTCAATCCTGTCTTATCTTCATTGGTTCACTATATTTTTGTCTATCTTCATCATCCTCCATTTTATATTTTTAAACAGTAAGTGATATTAATATATCGTTGGTTCATTATATTTTTGTCTATCTTCATCCTCCATTTTATGTTTTTAAACAGTAAGTGAAATTAATATATCATTTCGGTCACTCAATAAGCAAAGCTACCTTCCCATATGACACCAACTAGGTATTTCCTCCAAACTTATAAAAAAAGCGCTGTACTCCAGAACTCGTTCTAGACGGTGGTTCGTTGGTGTGTATTACCTAGTTGTATCTTACGGGAAAGGGGAGGTAAGCTTGTGGTATCCTGTCTTTGTATCTCTCCATATCCAGTTTGCTCTTATATTCTTGTATTGTTTTTGCACACACTTTTTTCATCCAATGTGTTCCATACATCCACCACTCTGTGGGGAAAGCTGTTCTTTTTCAGGTCCCTTCTATAATTGTCCTTTTTAAGCTTCTTTCCATGTCCTCTTGTGTTTCTTTTATCCCAATTTAGTAAGTCTTCTCTGTCAAGGACTTCCATGCCCTTCATAATTCTATAGATGGTCAACAAGTCACCTCTTTCTCTCCTCTGTTCCAGAGTCAGCAACTCCAATTTCAATAGTCTTTCTTTATGTATTTATCTAGTTGTATTTTATGGGACGAGAGCTATGCTCGTAGTGGCCCATTTTCGTATCTCTCCGCATCCAGTTTGTTCTTAAAATCTTGTATAGTTTTGGCACTCACTGTTTCCCCGTTTAGTTTGTTCCAGACATCAATCACTCTGTGTGGGAAGCTATTCTTTTTCAAATCTCTTCTGTAACTGTCCTTCTTTAGCTTCTTCTCGTGTCCTCTTGTTTCTCCTCTGTTCCATTTTAATAAGTCGTCTCTATCAAGAAATTCCATCCCTTTCGTAATTCTGTAAATGGTCAGCAAATCACCTCTTTCTCTTTGTTCCAGTGTATATAGTTGTAATTTATCCAATATTTGTTTATATATCAAATTTGAGAGGGTAGGGACCATTTTTGTCGCTGTTCTTTTATTTATTTATTTTTTTTTTGCTAGGTGCCCATACTGTCGCAACTTACTCCAATTTAGGTCTTATCAGTGCAACCACTATTTTCTTCACCATTTCTTTATCCATGTAGTCAAAGGCCACTTTCATTGATCTTAATAAATTAAAAGTCTTCAACTAATTTATTGACATGTTTATCAGGTGTCAAGTCACTCCCAGGTCCCTTTCTGAGTCAACTTTTTTGACTTCCTTGGTACCAATTTTATATTGACCCAGTATTCTATTTTTGCTTCTTCCAAATTCCATTATACTACATTTCTTAAGGGACTGTGGGAAGTGCTTATAGGTGAACGTGTCATAAAAGTTGTTCAATTTCTTTGGTGAACTTATGTATACTTACTCTATCGGAAAGAGTATTATTGCATACTAAATTGTTTTAGTAACATGTATATATTACGTGTAGTTAATTTTTTCTTTCTTTTTTTATGATAGTATCTGTAATCATTGAAGTATCCATAGGCATAGGTAATCAGCCTACTATGTAGGAAATGAAAGATTAGAGTCTTGGGAACAACTTCATTAAGTTAGATTTTTTCCTACTCTCTTTTATTTTTTTTTATGATTTTTTTTATTTTGAATAGTAGAAACTTCAGTGAAAATCTGCTATGATAAATTAAACAAAAAAATTAAGTTACAGTTTCCTTTGTTTTTTTCTAATCAAATTAAAGAATTACTCTTTCTCTTTACAAATTCGAAAGAATGAATGAAATCGGACAAAAAGAAACAGATATGGCTATTTAAATATAAAAAACAAACTATTCAGGAGAGGCATTTAAAGAATAAAGGAGCGCACCGGCATTTAAAATCCTCTGGCCGCGTACTCACTCGTGACATTGTCTATTTTATTACGTTTCCGATTAAAACTTTAAACAAAACTGAACTGGCTATCGAAAATTTTATTTCATTTCAATATACAGAATGTTTTTTCAAGCCATGGGGTTGCCAGATGTCGCCAATAATTTATCTATTTCATTTTATATATAAGAATAGAAACGGAATTGAGCTGTAATATTTGGTCGAAGTGTTACAGTCATCATAGAGAATCTTTTGAATACCTGTTGGTAGAAAACAAAGATAATACGATTGCATGCATGACTGGTAGGCTAACAGATACGCGACAGGGCGACATCCTTTCTCCTTTAGCTTTGAAGAGATACTGAGATCCTTGTGGTGATTGACGATTAGTGTTGGGCAAGTTGCCAGATATCTCCATTAATATTAATTGTAGTAAATAAAACAGAACTGGCTACCAAAATTTGGACTTTATTTCAATATACAGAATGTTTTTTCATGCAATGGGGTTGCCAGAGGTCGCCAAAAATTTATCTATTTTATTTTGTATATAAGAAGAGAAACAGAATTGAGCTGTAATATTTGGTCAAAGTGTTACCACCATCATAGAGAATCTTTTGAAATGTTTACCTAAAATTCATTAATTTTCCAGAATTTTTCATGTTTTCGCACCCCACAGCCCCTTAATGTTAAAGTTTATTTTACACCTCTGACTCCATTCCCATATTTTATCTAGGTCTTCTTGTAGTAATATGCAGCCTTCTTCTATGTTTACTCTCTTGAGTAATTTGGCATCATCAGCAAAGAAGTTCATGTAACACTTCACTCCCTCATCCATATCAATTATATATATGGCAAACATTAAAGGAGCCAATACAGAGCCTTGCGGGAAGGGGAGATACACTCATGGTGTCCCATCTCTGTATCTCAGTGTCTAGTTTGTTCTTCAATTTGTGTATGGTTTTTGCACACACTATTGTTTCATCCAGTTTGTTCCATACATCCATCACTCTGTGTGGAAAGCTGTTCTTTTTCAGGTCTCTTTTATAACTGTCCTTTTTGAGCTTCCTTTCATGTCCTCTTGTATTTCTCTTATCCCAATTTAGTAAGTCTTCTATATCAAGGACTTCCATGTCTCTCGTGATTCTATAGATGGTCAACAAGACACCTCTTTCTCTTCTTTGTTCCATAGTCTGTATTTCCAGTTTTGACAATCCTTATGTGACGGTTTTAAAAGTGTTGGGGCCATCTTCCTAGTTGCTCTTTGGATTCTTTCAGTTTTCCTTGTATTCTTTTTAGTACTGGGTGACTCCAGTCTTGGCCTTATCAGTGTGACTAGTATTTTCTTCACCAATTCTTTGTCCAAGTAAATGAAAGCCACCTTTATTGATCTTAGCAAGTTGTAGGTTTCTAAGAATTTAGTTTATTTGTTTATCAGGGGACATGTCCTGTGTGATAATTACTCCCAGGTCTTTTTCAAATCCCACTTTCTTTACTTCCTTTGTACATATTTTATATTGTTCTGATATTCTTTTTTTTATTCCCCAAATTCCATTATGCTACATTTCTTAATGTTGAAGTCCACTTCCCACTTCTGACTCCATTCCCAAACCCTGTTCAGATCTCTCTGCAGTGACTCACAATCTGTTTCAGTACTCACTTTCCTCAGCAATTTTGTGTCATCTACAAAGAAGCTCATGTAACAATCCACACCCTCATCCATGCCATTTAGATAGCAAACATTATTGGAGCCAATACTGATCCCTGTGGAACTCCTCCAATCACCTGTTCCCAAGTAGAACTTTCATCTCTGAGCACTGTCATTTTTCTTCCCTACAAGAAATCCTCCATCCATTTAAGTAGTTTCCAATTTTCTTAATAGTTTTTTGTATGGTACTTTATCAAAAGATTTTTGTAAGTCTAGGAAGGTACAGTCAGCCCATCCGTACCTTTCCTGTATTATATCTAGTAATCTTGAGTAGAGACATATAAGATTTGTGGCACATGACCTTCCCTGTCTAAATCTGCATTGTCTTGGATTTAGTATATTGTTCACCAGATTCTTTGTCCATCTATTTTTGATAACTTTTTCACAAATTTTGGCTACTATACTTGTAAAGGAGACTAGTCTGTAATTTGTTGGGTTTTCCTTGTTTCCTCCTTTATATATTGGTATGATATTGGTATTTTTCCTTCTTTGAGTGAGTAACTTATTACATTATATATTTTGTCTATTAGTTCTTTACATTCTTTTAGTGTCCAGTTTGCAATTCCATCTGGGCCGTACGATTTCCTGACATCAAGGATCATTATTTGGTCCATTATTTCCTTTCTTGTTACTATTACTTCCCTCATGGGGATCTCACTTCACTCTCTTCATCCTAATGCTGTATATTTTCTCAAGTGAACACAGACTTGAAGTGTTTGCTCATGACCTCAGCCATTTCTCTATAATCTGTATATTCTCTATTCCCTTAGGATAATTTCACTATTTCCTGTGTGTTTTTTAGTTTACTTTTCACATATCTATAGGATAGATTTGGTTGATCCCTACATATTTCTATTATGTCATTTTCATAGTTTCTTTTTTCCTCCCTGTATACTTTTACATATTAATTCCTTTGATATATATTTGCCACTTTCCAGGTTTTTTACGTTTTTTCCACCTTTTCCAAGCTTTATCTGTGTGTGTGTGTATAGACACACCTTACTCTTCTCTGCTTGGGTAGAATTGAAATAATTAAATTTTCAATATGAGCCTAACATGGTAAAAAAAAATTAGGGTTCATAATATGAATTTCAGTATTTCTTGAGTATATGACTCATATACATGAGTTACAAGGTTGGTAATGTTAGGGGGCTGAATTAGTGTAACATGACTAGGATTGGGGAATTGTCGCTAGACTGAGATCATTAGCCCACTGATTGTCATTAACAACATTAAGTGTGCATGTGCAGACTGGTGAAGCAGCTGGGAGCAACCAGCTTCGTGTATCCTAGTGCAGGTAGTCACCGCTTCGAACATTCACTTGGGTGAGTCCCTTCTTTTGGTGTGATTGACCCAAGGAAGAAGTCAAGAGTGTATCGACTGGGAGAAGGGAAGAATTGCTTTTGCGTTCTGCTTCTTATCTATCCTCACCCCCTTACTCATCCTTCTTATGAAGATGTGCAAAGTGTGGTTTAACATTGTGGCTTTTTAACACAGGTTGGAAAAGGATCTGCTATTATTTTGCAATGCTTTGGAATGGGGTGTCTAATGCTATCACTCCTAACCCCACCTCTTTTTATAACAACCACAACAAGACCTTCACCACCACAACCCCCACCCCTGCCACCCTCATCCCACTCAATATCACTCCATTCCTTCACCCTTGGAAGAGCAGTCCTCTGTTATGTAGATGTAGTGTCATAATTAATGACATAGACACCATTGTTGGTGTTGGGATTAAGGGACGCTGTATCTTTTTAATATTACTAACAACTGTTTCAAGTGAGCCTAATTTGATATAGACCAGGGATTTCAGAAGATAAGTTGTGTTGTGTTGGTTTCTTTAAGTTTGCTTGAGAGTTGCCAGCTGATTCTTTATTTTTTTTATTATATATATGTGTGTGTGTATATATATATATATATATATATTTATATATATTGGTATATATACATGTGTATATACATATACATATGTAAATATATGTGTGTATATATATATATATATATATATATATATATATATATTTGTATACCGCGTGAGTAAATTTTCTCTTAGGCAGGCTTGGTTAAAAGCAACTGCAAATTCAGCACTGATCAATTTCTTCTTCAGAGTTTCCAACTTCCTGAAGGTATCCTTTATAGCAAGAGGTAAGGGAAAGAGAAGATTTCCTATTCCGGTCATTATTGACGTTTGGACTCTACCTGAGTCATTATCAAAATACAAAGATGGAACAAATGCAAGAGTTTATATATTACAAAGATACAGAAACACAGCGTGTGATTGGCTGGAAGGATGACCTTTTTTGGTCCCCTCATGGTTGAGAGGGCGGGACAGTTTCCCACGTACGCTCATTGGCTGGCTTGTCCGCTCTCTTGAGCCCCACTACCCCGGGGGTGTAGTATGATGTTTTCTGTCCTGCCTCGGGGCTTGCTTCCCCTAAATGGCTTAATACTAGGCAGTATAGTAGGGGCGTCTTGGTGGGAATTCAGAGACGGCCTACTATATATATATTTATATATATATATATAATATATATTTACCTAGTTGTATTTTACGGGAAGGGGAGCTATACTCGTGGTGTCCCATCTTCATATCTCATTTTAGCTAAAAATGAGATATGAAGACGGGACACCACGAGCATAGCTCCCCTTCCCGTAAAATACATATATATGTATCTACCTAGTTGTATTTTACGGGAAGGGGAGCTATGCTCGTGGGGTCCCGTCTTCATATCTCATTTTATCTAAACTATTTTTAAATTCATGTATTGTTTTTGCACACACCACTTTCTCATGTAACTTGTTCCAACTGTTGATTACTCTGTGAGGAAAGCTGTTCTTTTTCAAATCTCTTCTATAGCTGTCTTTTTTTATTTTCTTTCCGTGTCCTCTTGTATTTCTGTCATCCCATTTTATCAGATTCTCTCTATCAGTAATTTCTATGCCTTTCATGATTCTGTAAATAGCTATCAAATCTCCTCTCTTCTTTGCTCTAGTGTCTGTAGTTCAAGTTTTTCTAGTCCCTCTTCATATGATAGTTTTGAGAGTGTTGGTGCCAATATTGTAATTGCTCTTTGTATTCTTTCAAGTTTTTTTATACATTTTTTTGTACTTGGTGACCATATCGTTGCTGCATATTCCAATCTTGGTCTTATCAGGGTGATTATTATTTTCTTCACCATTTCTTCATCCAGGTATGTAAATGCAACTTTGATTGTTCTTATTAAATTATAAGTTTCTCCAAAAATCTTATTTATATGTTTCTCAGGTGACTTATTATTCATAACAATGACTCCCAGGTCCTTCTCATTTCCTACTTTTTTTATTCCTTCTTCTCCCAATTTATATGCTCCTGTTATTCTGTTTTTGCTTTTTCCAAATTCCATTATACTACACTTTTTTGTATTGAACTCCATCTCCCACTTCCTACTCCATTCCTGTACTTTATTTAGATCTCTCTGTAGTGATTCACAATCTTCTTCAGTTTTCACTCTTTTCAGTAGTTTTGCATCATCTGCAAAGAAGCTCATATAGCTTTCTATTCCTTCATCCATATCATTAATATATAAAACAAATATTATTGGGGCCAGAACTGTTCCCTGCGGAACACCGCTTATTACTTCATCCCATTTTGAGTGCTGGTTTCTTATCACTACTCTCATTTTTCTTTCTTGCAAAAAGTCTTCCATCCAATTTAGTAGTTTGCCCTGTATTCCTCCTTCAGTTTCTAATTTCTTAAGCAACTTCTTATGTGGAACTTTGTCAAAAGCTTTCTTTAGGTCTAGAAATGCACAGCCCGCCCATCCATCTCTTTCTTGTATTATATCTATTAGCCTTGAATAGAAACACATTAGATTGGTGATGCATGATCGTCCTTGTCTGAATCCAAATTGCCTTGGATTTAACACTTTGTTTTTTTCTAAATATTTACCCATCTACTTTTGATAATTCTTTCACAAATTTTTGCTATTGTACTTGTTAGAGAGACTGGTCTACAGTTGGTAGGGTCTTCTTTATTTTTTCCTTTATATATAGGTACTATATTTGCTTTTTTCCAATCTTCTGGAACTTTTCCTTCTTTCAAGGAACTGTTTAGTATGCTATGTATTTTGTCTGCCAGTTCATTCCTGCATTCTTTCAGTAACCAGTTTGCTATTTCATCTAGTCCATGCGATTTTCTGACATCAAGATTACTCAAGTGTATTAATATTTCATTCTTTGTTACTTCTATTTCTTCCATAGGGGGGACTTTCTCTTTCCATTCCTTCTCTTCAGGTTGTATGTTCTCCCTTGTAAACACTGATTTGAAATGTTTGTTCATAATTTCCGCCATTTCCATTTCCTCAGTGTATTCAACTCCCTCTTGTCTTAATTTCTCCAAGTCTTGTTTGTTTTTCAGTTTATTGTTTACAAATCTGTAGAATAGTTTTGGTTGATCTTTACAATTTTCTGTCACATCTTTTTCATATTTTCTCTTTTCCTCTCTGCACGTTTGTACATATTCATTTCTATAACCGGTATATATTTTCCATATTTCAGGTCTTCTGTCTTTTTTCCATCTGTTCCAGGCTTTGTCTCTTTTGTCTTTTAGCTCCCTACAACTTTTGTTGTACCAGCATTTTACATATTCTTTTTCTTGTTTTTGTCTTGGGACATACTTTTCCACTCCTTTTTTGTAAATTTTTGTCAAAATATTCCATTTCTCTTCTACTGTTGTTTCTTCTTTGTATATTTCTTCCCAGTTTTCCTTTTGAAAGAATTCTCTTATTTTATCAAAGTTTGTTTTTTCATACATCATTCTTCCTTTTCTATATTGTTCATTTCTTTTCATATATTTTTCTTCATTAAGTTCCAGTTCAATCAATATGTGGTCACTTTTACTTATTGGTGTTTTATATTCAATTTTGTCCACTATTCTAGGTTCAGATGTAATTATTAGGTCTAGTCTCGATGGTTCTTCATTTCTATACCTAGTGTTCTCCTGTATCCATTGTGTCATTGTGTGGTCAGTAACCATCTCAAGTAGAGCGTTTCCCCATGAGCCGTCTCCACCCTTTACTGTCATTTCTTCCCAGCAGATTTCTTTGCAATTAAAGTCGCCCATCATAACTGTTCTTCCTCCCTCTTCCATTATCTTGTTTAATGCTATCTTTGTGTCCTCTAACATACTTTTATGTTCACTCTCCTCCCATGAGGCTGTTTTTGGGGGCACATGATTTATCACAAACTTTCTGCTCTTCTTATCTCTGTCTTCTACTTCCATCATTATCATCTCTACTGTGTTCTTTCCATATGTGACACACTTCACGTTTATATCCTTCTTAGTCAGGAACATAACTCCACCCCCTTCCTTTTTCACTCTGTTTCTAATCCAATAATTATATGCATCATGTCCTACACTGTTGGGTGGTAGTGGACCTTTTAATTTTGTTTCTACAATTCCCATTATGTCTGGTTCTTTTTCCTTCAAATAATCATTAAGCTCATTCAATCCTGTTATTAATCCATCTATATTTGTGTAAGACACTCTTAGTTTTCTGTCACTTCCATTGTGTTCTCTGTTTCCCTTTTGTTTTTCTCTTGTATGTCGAACTGCCTTAGTTTCATATTCACTACTCTCCAATAGAATCTCTCTTTCTCTGACTCCGTTCTGTTCTCGTTTTTTGTCTTAGCTTCAAGTCTTTTCTGTTTTTCTTCCTCTCTTTCCTCTTTATTCATTTCCCTTTTTATCCATACCTTTTTATATTGTTCACTTGTTGCTAGTTTCCCTGTTTTGGATAAGATATTCTCTGCCGTTGTTTGTGACTTGAATTTAAGCTTAATTGGTCTGGTCTTATCTGTGCTATACTTTCAGAGTCTAAATTTCTCTTCGATTTGCTTCATAATTTCTGGTTCATCTTCCTGAACTGATTCTAATAATTGGCTTACTTTTTCATTTTCCTCTTTGATTCTTGTGGTTCTATCTGGGTTGTGTTTTTCTTCCATTCCTAATATAATTATACATTTCTTCTTGTCTGCTAAATCTCTTACTATATTCTCCTTTTGTCTCATCACTTTAATAACCGAGTCTTCAGTATGTTCTTTCAATTGCTGTTTGACTATGTCAGTGAATGAAACTTTATTGTCTTCTTGGGTTGCTTTCCAATTCTTAGCTTCTTTAGTTATGGCCTCTCTGTTTTCTTTACTATTCCTCTTCAATTCCTCATTCTCCACCTTTACTTTTCTTAACTGTCTTTGTAGGTCTTCTATTTCATCAGTTAAGTTTTTGTTCGCCTTCTCTAGTTCTTCCAATTTTTCAAACCTCTCGGCGATTTTTGTCATCTTGCCAAACCTAACTTCCCAGTTGTCAGACATTTGTTGAAGTTTTTCCTCCAGTTTTGTCAGTCGGGGGAGGTTGGTATCCGCCGCCCTTTCATTAAATCCTTTGAAATTATCATCCTCACCTTCCATTGTACTGCTCTTATCTATGTTTCTGATCTTCACATTTTTATTAGACATTTCGTCGTCACTCAGCTGGTCGGGGGTCGTTTTTTGATGTTTACATTTCGTCTGTCTGCCTGGGCCAAGTCTTCTCCTTCCTCATTTCCTTCCATTTCCCTCAACAATCCCTCCCCTGCTCCTCTTTCCCTACTTTCCCACTACCCCACGAGCAATTTCCCCCCCCCCTGCAAATACAATAGGTACTTCCTTTGCTTTGGAATCCTCTATTTTTCACTTTTTCTTCAGAACGTCCTCTACGCCGTCCGTTCACTGAAGTGTATCTACCTAGTTATATTTTACGGGAAGGGGAGCTATGCTCGTGGGGTCCCGTCTTCATATCTCATTTTATCTAAACTATTTTTAAATTCATGTTTTGTTTTTGCACACACCACTTTCTCATGTAACTTGTTCCAACTGTTTATTACTCTGTGAGGAAAGCTGTTCTTTTTCAAGTCTCTTCTATAGCTGTCTTTTTTTATTTTCTTTCCGTGTCCTCTTGTATTTCTGTCATCCCATTTTATCAGATTCTCTCTATCAGTAATTTCTATGCCTTTCATGATTCTGTAAATAGCTATCAAATCTCCTCTCTCTCTTCTTTGCTCTAGTGTCTGTAGTTCAAGTTTTTCTAGTCTCTCTTCATATGATAGTTTTGAGAGTGTTGGTGCCAGTTTTGTAATTGCTCTTTGTATTTCAAGTTTTTTTATACATTTTTTTGTACTTGGTGACCATATCGTTGCTGCATATTCCAATCTTGGTCTTATCAGGGTGATTATTATTTTCTTCACCATTTCTTCATCCAGGTATATAAATGCAACTTTGATTTTTCTTTTTAAATTATAAGTTTCTCCAAAAATCTTATTTATATGTTTCTCAGGTGACATATTATTCATAACAATGACTCCCAGGTCCTTCTCATTTCCTACTTTTTTATTCCTTCTTCTCCCAATTTATATGCTCCTGTTATTCTGTTTTTGCTTTTTCCAAATTCCATTACACTACACTTTTTTGTATTGAACTCCATCTCCCACTTCCTACTCCATTCTTGTACTTTATTTAGATCTCTCTGTAGTGATTCACAATCTTCTTCAGTTTTCACTCTTTTCAGTAGTTTTGCATCATCTGCAAAGAAGCTCATATAGCTTTCTATTCCTTCATCCATATCATTAATATATATAGCAAACATTATTGGGGCCAGAACTGTTCCCTGCGGAACACCGCTTATTACTTCATCCCATTTTGAGTGCTGGTTTCTTATCACTACTCTCATTTTTCTTTCTTGCAAAAAGTCTTCCATCCAATTTAGTAGTTTGCCCTGTATTCCTCCTTCAGTTTCTAATTTCTTAAGCAACTTCTTATGTGGAACTTTGTCAAAAGCTTTCTTTAGGTCTAGAAATGCACAGTCCGCCCATCCATCTCTTTCTTGTATTATATCTATTAGCCTTGAATAGAAACATATTAAATTGGTGATGCATGATCGTCCTTGTCTGAGCCAAATTGCCTTGGATTTAACACTTTGTTTTTTTCTAAATATTTTACCCATCTACTTTTGATAATTCTTTCACAAATTTTTGCTATTGTACTTGTTAGAGAGACTGGTCTATAGTTGGTAGGGTCTTCTTTATTTCCTCCTTTATATATAGGTACTATATTTGCTTTTTTCCAATCTTCTGGAACTTTTCCTTCTTTCAAGGAACTGTTTAGTATGTTATGTATTTTGTCTGCCAGTTCATTCCTGCATTCTTTCAGTATCCAGTTTGCTATTTCATCTAGTCCATGCGATTTTCTGACATCAAGATTACTCAAGTGTATTAATATTTCATTCTTTGTTACTTCTATTTCTTCCATAGGGGGGACTTTCTCTTTCCATTCAATCTCTTCAGGTTGTATGTTCTCCCTTGTAAACACTGATTTGAAATGTTTGTTCATAATTTCTGCCATTTCCATTTCCTCAGTGTATTCATCTCCCTCTTGTCTTAATTTCTCCAAGTCTTGTTTGTTTTTCAGTTTATTGTTTACAAATCTGTAGAATAGTTTTGGTTGATCTTTACACTTTTCTATGACATCTTTTTCATATTTTCTCTTTTCCTCTCTGCACGTTTGTACATATTCATTTCTATAACCGGTATATATTTTCCATTTTTCAGGTCTTCTCTTTTTTCCATCTGTTCCAGGCTTTGTCTCTTTTGTCTTTTAACTCCCTACAACTTTTGTTGTACCAGCATTTTACATATTCTTTTTCTTGTTTTTGTCTTGGGACATACTTTTCCACTCCTTTTTTGTAAATTTTTGTCAAAATATTCCATTTCTCTTCCACTGTTGTTTCTTCTTTGTATATTTCTTCCCAGTTTTCTTGTTGAAAGAATTCTCTTATTTTATCAAAGTTTGTTTTTTCATACATCATTCTTCCTTTTCTATATTGTTCATTTCTTTTCATATATTTTTCTTCATTAAGTTCCAGTTCAATCAATATGTGGTCACTTTTACTTATTGGTGTTTTATATTCAATTTTGTCCACTATTCTAGGTTCAGATGTAATTATTAGGTCTAGTCTCGATGGTTCTTCATTTCTATACCTGGTGTTCTCCTGTATCCATTGTGTCATTGTATGGTCAGTAATCATCTCAAGTAGAGCGTTTCCCCATGAGCCGTCTCCACCCTTTACTGTCATTTCTTCCCAGCAGATTTCTTTGCAATTAAAGTCGCCCATTATAACTATTCTTCCTCCATCTTCCATTATTTTATTTAATGTTATCTTTGTGTCCTCTAACATACTTTTATGTTCACTCTCCTCCCATGAGGCTGTTTTCGGTGGCACATAATTTATCACAAATTTTCTGCTCTTCTTATCTCTGTCTTCCACTTCTATCATAATCATCTCTACTGTATTCTTTCCATATATGACACCCTTCACGTTTATATCCTTCTTAGTCAGGAACATAACTCCACCCCCTTGCTTTTTCTCTCTGTTTTTAATCCAATAATTATATGCATCATGTCCTACACTGTTGGGTGGTAGTGGGCCTTTTAGTTTTGTTTCTACAATTCCCATTATGTCCGGTTCTTTTTCTTTCAAATAATCATTCAGCTCATTCAATCCTGTTATTAATCCATCTATATTTGTGTAAGACACTCTTAGTTTTCTGTCACTTCCATTGTGTTCTCTGTTTCCCTTTTGTTTTTCTCTTGTATGTCGAACTGCCTTAGTTTCATATTCACTACTCTCCAATAGAATCTCTCTTTCTCTGACTCCGTTCTGTTCTCGTTTTTTGTCTTAGCTTCAAGTCTTTTCTGTTTTTCTTCCTCTCTTTCCTCTTTATTCATTTCCCTTTTTATCCATACTTTTTTATATTGTTCACTTATTGCTAGTTTCCCTGTTTTGGATAAGATATTCTCTGCCGTCATTTGTGACCTGAATTTAATCTTAATTGGTCTGGTCTTATCTGTGCTATACTTTCAGAGTCTAAATTTCTCTTCAATTTGCTTCATAATTTCTGGTTCATCTTCCTGAACTAGTTTTAGTAAACTGCTTACTTTTTCATTTTCCTCATTGGTTCTTGAGTTTCTATCTGGGTTATGTTTCTCTTCCATTCCTAATATAATTATACATTTCTTTTTGTCAGCTAAGTCTCTTACTATATTCTCCTTCTGTCTCATTACTTTAATAACTGAGTCTTCAGTTTGTTCTCTCATTTGCTGTTTAATTATATCAGTAAATGCAACTTCACTGTTTTCTTTTATCGACTTCCATCCCTCTCTGTTTTCTTTACTATTCCTCTTCAATTCCTCATTCTCCACCTTTACTTCTTTTAACTGTCTTTTCAGGTTTTCTATTTCATCAGTTAAGTTTTTGTTCGCCTTCTCTAGTTCTTCCAATTTTTCAACCCGCCGTATAATATTGTTAACATGACCGAACCTACGCTCCAAGTCCTCGATCATCTTATTGACCTTCTCTTCTAGTCTTGTCAGTCGGGGGGGTTTGTGTCCACCCCACCCTCTTTAAATCCCTGGAAAATATTCTCATCACTTTCTACTGTATTGCTCTTATCTATACTTCTAATCTTTACATTTTTATTAGACATTTCATCGTCGTCGGGGGGCCTTTTGTTTACCTTTCGCCTGTCTGTCTGGGCCAAGTCTACTCCTTCCTCATTTCCTTCCATTTCCCTCAGTAATCCCTCCCCTTCTCTTTCCCTACTTTCCTACTACCCCACGAGCAATTTCCCCCCCACTCTGTAAGTACAATAGGCACTTCTCTTTGCGTTGGGATCCACAATACTTCAATTTTCTTCAGAACGTCTTCTAAGCCGTCCGTTCGTTGAAGTGTGTGTGTGTGTGTGTGAGAGAGAGAGCATAGAAGGACGTTATAGGCTTGACTGTTAGGTAGTGGTCAGGGATGTTTTCTGAGTTTGAGGAAGCTCAAAGCTACCACCCACCCTACCCTTAACCCCCCCCCACTCACACACACATTCTCCTACACCCCTCCACTGTTCCTCTTATTATGGTGTGGACCTTTGCTTTGGTTTCAGATTTATCCACCAGGGCGGGTCAGTGATGTACGTCTTCCCATCTGTGACGCATACCCGTTTCGACCACTGCCTTGGGTAGGATATGAACTTACATGTCTGAATATATTTCATCCTTTTGTTAGGATCTAAATTTTTGTAACTGTTCATAGATCTATCCCTCACCACCTTTTTGTACGAATCCTACATACTGCCTGTCCTGAACTGTATAGGTCACAATGTTAGTTTAACCCATATCACCCAATCACATTCAAACTGTCATCATTCACTTGAAACAAATACAGTCTCTTGCATTTGCTTATTAAACCAAAATTTGCATCTTTTGTTAGCAGTTTGGCTCTAGGGCCCCACCCATTCCTTCTTGTATTAAAAATGTATTTTTATTTGTTTAAAAATTATTTCCATTAATTAGGAAATAGTGATTATGGTAATGATAATTGTTGCGTCGAGTTTCATTAAATCAAAACCCACAGACACCAAGTGACAATGGTCCTTGAGCCCACCCACTGATCTCTCTGGGAAGAAACATTGGACTGTTGTCTGTGCTGTATTGCTATGGAATTGTTTCAATGTTATTGGCTGGAAATAGGAGGGGAACAGTTGTCAGTTGTCACTCAATGTGTGAAAAGGTGTAAGGAATGCAGTTGAAGTTCATAAATGTTGAAACAGGTCCAGAGACTGTGTGTCACTCACTCAAGGCACCTGGTGGAGGTTAGAGGATAGACAGGTTTTAAAAAGAGGCAGTTGTACTGTCCATTTTGTGGGACTACCACAAATAGGTACTCATCATTTGCCCCTGTTGATTGTAAAAACTACCAAAGGGGAAAGAGAAGGGGTGGGGGGAGGGCTCATTGCCAAACTGTTATGAAGGCACTAACTGCCAGAAGATTTTATCATTCAATCATTATGTTTTTGGGTGGACTCTGCAAACCGGAAAGCCTCCCATTGACTATTTAGCATTGTTTGCTGTCTTATAAAAAGAAAAAAAAAAAAAAAAAAAATGCAGTATGCCGCTGTTTTCAAAGGATACCCAAGATCCCTTCTTGCTATAGATATGTGTAGAAATTCAACAAGTTACTAGAATGTATTGATTACCTTGGTTGACATCCATTCCTGTCAGATTTTTACTACATTGAATAATCTGAAGAACTAGGAGGTATAGATACCTAATCAACAAGGAGTGGAAGTCTCCAGCTTTGGCATTGAACTTCCATCATAGTTGTATTGAAATTTCATTGCAGTGATAAGCTTTTCGTCTAAGACTTGGTAATAATATAATCTTCACCCAAGCATGTCAGTTCTCAATGGAATTGACATCTCGGTTAATGATCACTAGCCCCCTTTCATACAACTCTTCCAATACAAGTTCATTCACCAGTTTTCCATCACAGACACGTCCATTCATGATCAGGCAAAATTTGTATCCCTGTTACTCATTAACCTTATTGTAGATCATCCTTCATGTCATCAATTGCCAGCACTTTGTTGAAATAATACTCGGTTCCTTGTTTATATAATCAAGCATGTTTTTTCACCAGTCACACATTCTTTTCCTTCATTCAGTTACTCAATTCTTCGTCCTCATTCACCATCTCATCAGCACCTCATCACCCATTGCTACCTTCCAACTCGTGACTTACTACAAGATTTTTCTTGTTAACTCTTCCAATGCCATGGCTCATTGTAACAATTTAGTTGTACAACTAAGAGGCAGACCCTGATCAAGACTCTTATTGCTGTATAATGAAATTTACTGCTGTTTACAACAAAATCTATACAGTTCATCACAAATCATCATCTCCATTGAGCCTTGTTGTTATATTGTCATGTATTTCAAGTGTCCACCATTTGACCAAGGGTCCAATGTATCAAGAGGTAAGTGCAGAAGGAAGAAACTTTGGGGTCTTTCCAACCTACACTTTGGAGAAGGTTGATTTTCCAGGTAATTAAGTACCCAGTGCTCCTACATCACAATGCCTAAGCCTGCCAGCAAAATGTTCACTTAACAATGCTATGCGTGAACTGCCTCTTAATAAAATTAACCAATCTATATCTACAGCATGTTATTTTCTGTCATTTTGTTGCTCCTAAATTGTTTCCAAGATGTTAAGACTTGTAAAGAACATCTTATAAGTGGAATGTGATTTTTATTTTTGTTTTACTTGTTTCAGATAGAATTATTTGTAATGTGACAATATTATCAATGCCTAAATCACTCAGTATAATATTCTTGTATATTTTCACTATTAGATATGAAAATATATAAATCATAAATGTTGATCAGTATTTGTAATGGTGAAGATGAAATTAACAATAGTTTGTCAATTCTGAGGCCTTCAAGAAGTCAGTTGGAGAACTTAACTTGGATTTAATGTAGTTGTAGTCATCATAGTTTAAAATTATTAATAATTTCCTATGTTCATCAGAATCACATTCTTATAAACTGATCGTCTTGTTATTGGATTGTTGCTGAAATACTTTGGACCGCCCACATCCATCCACGACGATTGTTGGGCTACAGGGTGTGTTATCTGGCGGGACAGCTGGTGAGGGCACTTCAAGAACGACAGAAGGAGTTAGATATAACGGACACTGATGTATTGTGCGTTGAACTAGCTGGTCTTTGCCATGACATTGGTCATGGACCATTCAGCCACCTGTGGGAGAAGTTTTTAGGAGCAGCTAGAGTCAACAACAATCACAATGGCATGAAGACCAAGGTGAGATCAAGAAGAAATGTATTAATTAAACACATTTATATGGGTATCAGTGGCTGATCTAAGATCACAATTGGGGAGGGTGGGGTAACCTGAATCTGTAAATGTAGATAAAGCTTTGGGGGGAGGCTTGCATGAGTTTTGTAAATATAGATGATGCTTTGAAAGAGATGTACTTTATAGCATGAATACAATGATTTTGAATATAAATTGAAGTATATGTTCCCACTTTAGTTTCTTTCAAAATACTGGGCAGAAGTTATACTTAATCTTACATTTTTAAAGATTTATCCTCATTAATGTGCTGAATATTATTCTCACTGAAGTGTTTTATTAAATGCTGGGTAAAAATTCTGCCATTGTATAACAGCTTTCTGCCATGTACTGGTGTATACAAGGCATATTTCTCAACCTCTGTAATGAGGTAATATAAGAGCAAAAAATTTTTTGGGGGGGGGTTCAGCCCCCCCTCCCCCTAGATCCGCCACTGGTGGGTATGTATTTATGGATTATATATGTAACGTATGAATGATTATATGTATGTAATGTGTGCATGTAATGTATGTATGTATTTATTGTTACAACCTGTTACCAAACTACGGCACATGAGGTCAGCTCATCCAGCCCACCATCGCACTGTATATATGTCAAAAGAGAATTTTGAATTTAGTTTTTCTGAAACTTTTTAGGAAACAAATATGTTTGTTGTCTTTATTTTTTGTGTTTATATTTTTGTGCATCTTGTATGTATTATACAGGAAGGGAGCTATGCTTGTGGTGACCCATTTTTGTATCTTTTGGCATAATTTTTTTTTTTTTTTTTTTTTCTTCCTCTTAAAATCTTGAATAGTGTTTGCATGCACTGTTTCCTTATCTAATTTATTCCAGGTATCCAGCTCTATATGGGATTTTTTTTTCTCTCTATTCTACAGTTATCCTTTTTGAGTTTCTTTTCATGTCCTCTTGTTTTTCCATTGTCCCATTTTAATAAATCATCCCTATCTAGGGTTTCCATTCCTTTCATGATTCTGTAAATAGTCAGCAGATCTCCTCTTTCTCTTCTTTGTTCCAGAGTTGGTAGTTCCAATTTGGACAATCTTGGTTCGTATGTTAATTTTAAGAGAGTTGGTGCCAACTTTGTCATTGCTCTTTGTATTCTTTCCAATTTCTTTATATTCTTTTTAGTACTGAGTGTCCATAGTGTTGCTGCATACTTCAGTTTTGGTCTTATTAGTGTAACTAATATTTTTTTTTTTTAATAATTTCCTCATCCAAGTAGTCAAATGCCACTTTCATTGACCTTAATAGGTTGAAGGTTTCTCCAACTATTTTGTTGATATGTTTGTCCAGTGTCATGTCTTGTCAAGGTCTATTTCCAGGTTCACTTATTTGACCTCACCAATTTTATCATTTCTTGATATTCTAGTTTTACTTTTTCCAAACTCCATTATACTACACTTCTTAATATTAAAGTTCACTTCCCATTTCTGAGTCCATTTCCAGATTTTGTCTAGGTCTAACTGTAATGATTCACAATCCTCCTCTGTTCTTACTTTCTTTAGTATTTTTGTGTCATCTGTGAAGAAATTCATATAACATTCTACTCCTTCATCCATGTCATTTATATATATATGGCAAACATGATTGGAGCCAATACCGAACCTTGCAGGTCGCCACTTATTTTTTCTTCCCAGTTCGAGAAATTGTCTCTAATTACTACCCTCATTTTTCTCCCAGTCAGGAAGTCTTCATCCATTCCAGTAATCTTCTTCTGATGCCACCTATTGATTCTATTTTTCTTATTAGTTTCTTGTGTGGTACTTTATCAAATGCTTTTTGTAGGTCTAGAAAGGCACAGTCCACCCATCCATCCCTGTCTTGTATTATTTCTATTAGTCTCGAATAGAAGCAAATCAGGTTTGTTGTACATGATCTTCCTTGTCTAAATCCAAATTTATTTGTATTCAGTATATATTTTTTCTTGAGTGCATAAAGGGATTAGGGAGAAATGTCAATGTAATAGTACTGGGAGACCTTAATGCTAGGGTAGGAAATTAACCAATTGATGGAGTGGTCAGGAAATGTGGAGTTCCAGTAAAGAATCATAGTGGAGAGTTGATGGTGGAGATGTGTCTAGAAAGAGAGTTCATTCCATCCCTAACATACTCCACTCTCCTCCACCCTCTTTCCTCCCTCTTATCTTGGCACCTCCTGGATGATGGGTCATCCATGCATGTCGCCCACTGCCCTGACACAGAAGCAGTGTTGGCATACACATACATACATACATATACCAAGGCTCCTTCCCCCTTACAAGGGGGGTAGCCAAAAAGAAAAAGGTATAAAAACCATTCCCACCCATTCCATTCCTAAATACACTCCACTCCCCTTCACCCTCCCTCTTTCTTATCCTGGCACCTTCTGGTTGACGGGTCATCCCTGCACCTTGTCCACTGCCCTGGGTCAGAGGCAGTGTCGCAAGATACAGCACATCCCCTGCAAGGCCGCTTAATTAAATCAGCGACACCCCCTGCAGAAAAGGAGATGGTTAGACATCCCTTTGGGCTGAGTCAAATTTTTCTCACACATACGGTACTACTTCACCCCCCCATCCCCCCCACCCATTCCACCTCATGCATCACAACATCATCCATATACAGTGAGACCTCTCATTAACAGACATTAATTAGCTGTGTTTGCGGTGTTTTCGCTGTGTTTTCAGTGTTTTTGGTGCTGTTGTTTAGTGCGTGCAATCACTACGCCACCCAAAAACCACTACAAAACACCGAAAACACAGAGAAAACACCACAAACACAGCTAATTAACGTCCATTAATGAGAGGTCTCACTGTACAACCATTCTCCATTCACCCCTGTCTTCTGTCCTCTCCTGTCCTTCCTCAACAGACATTCCCCTCTTCCCCAAAGCCCCTTTCACCCCATCCATCCATCTCATCCTAGGACGCCCCCTCATGTTCACTCCCTCCACATCTGCCTTCCATACTTCTTTTACTAGTCTTTCTTCACTCATTCTTTCCATATGTCCAAACCATCCTAATACTCTTTCATCAACCCTATCTCCCAACTCCCTTACCACCTCTGTTCTTCTCACCTCCTCATTTCTCACTCTTTCCAGCCTAGTAACTCCCATCATACTTCTCAGACACCTCATCTCAAATACACTCAAACTCCTTCCCTCTACCTCTCTTATGTTCCATGTTTCTGCCCCATACAGTGCTGTTGACACAATCACCCCTTCATACAGTCTCCACTTAGTCTCCATTCCCAAATGTCTATTTCTCATTACATTTTTTTATCCACCAAGGCATTTACTCGCTTCTCTCAATCTACTCTCCCATACTCTGTTCTACCTCCACTCCACCTTTTCCTGCCACATTTGCACCCAAGTATCTAAAGCTATCCACTTCCTCCAGTTGCTCTCCCTTAATGCTCACTTCCAGTCTGCTGCCACTTTCACCCCTTGAACATCTCATCACCTTACTTTTACCCACATTTATCTTCAGCTTTCTTCTATCACATACTCTCCCAAACTCTGTCACCAACTTCCTCAATCCCTCCTCTGACCCTGCTACAAGTGCAGTGTTGTCTGCAAACAACAACTGGCTCACCTCCCACTTTTCTCCATTTTCTTTAACCATCTCCAATTCCTGACCCACTACCCTTGCATTTACCTCTCGCACTACCCCATCCATGTACAAGTTGAACAGCCAGGGCAACATTACACATCCCTGACGAAGTCCCACCTGTACCTCGAACCACTCACTCACCAGAGACTACTAAATAAAATCAAAGCCCATGGAATAGGAGGAAAAGTGTTAGAATGGATTAGAGCTTGGATTAGTAACAGAAAACAGCGGGTCACCATAAATGGAATAAAATCTAGGTGGGGCCTTGTTACTAGTGGGGTCCCCCAGGGCTCGGTTTTGGGTCCCTTATTGTTCATTATGTACATAAACGACTTAGATGATGGGATAAATAGTGATGTTAGTAAGTTTGAGGACGACACTAAAATAGGATGCCTAATTAGGTCAGGAGACGGCGCCCAGATTCTGCAGGATGATCTTAATAAATTGTTAATATGGTCGGTGAAATGGCAAATGAACTTCAACATCTCTAAGTGTAGCATGTTAAATGTAGGGCTACACAACCCCGAAAATAGATACAACTTAGATAACACGTTTTTAGAAAAATCTGAGTGCGAGAGGGACTTGGGAGTTCTGGTGAGTCTGGACCTTAAAACCAGGAAGCAGTGCATTAGCGCCAGAAATAAAGCTAACAGAGCATTGGGCTTCATTGCTAGGACGGTAACGAATAGAAGTGCAGAGGTAATTAATAAACTCTATCTAGCGATAGTTAGACCCATCCTTGACTATGCGGTACAGTTTTGGTCTCCGTCCTACAAAATGGACATAAATTCACTAGAATCAGTACAGAAAAGAATGACCAAAATGATACATGGACTTGGAAATTTGCCTTACGAAGAGAGGCTTAGGCACCTAAACTTACACTCTCTGGAAAGACGCAGAGTGTGGGGTGATCTAATAGAAGTGTTCAAGTGGATCAAAGGCTATAACAAGGGTGAAGCAAACAAGGTCATCATAATAAAACAACAGGGCAGGACTCAAAGCAATGGGTATAAACTGGACAGATTTAGACTTAAGAAGGAAATAGGCAAGAATTGGTTTACTAATAGGGTGGTCGATGAATGGAATAAACTTAGTAACCATGTAGTAAGCGCTGAAACTATCAGTTGTTTTAAAAAACGATTAGACAACTTTATGGATGGGGATGACAGGTGGTGATGGATACGAAGCTGCCTAGTGTAGGCCTCATGGTCTCTTGCAGTCTCCTTTATTCTTATGTTCTTATGTTCCATTTCTAATGCTGACACATGCTCTACTACTCTCATAAAAACTCTTGACAGCTCCTAGAAGTTTTCCTCCTATCCTGTATATCTGCAAAACCTCCCACAATGCCTCCCTGTCTACCCTGTCATAAGCCTTTTCCAGATCCATAAAAGCCCAAAAGACATCCATACCTTTCCTATAGTTTTCTCACATATCTGTCTTACCACAAAAATCTGATCTACACAACCTCTACCTGTCCTAAATCCCAGGGCTGTGGAGTCGGAGTCGTAGTCGGAAACAGTTACGGTGTCACTGGAGTCGGAGTCAGTAAAAATATACTGACTCCGACTCCAGTTAGATTTACACTTTATAAGGCCTTCGTTTAGTCTGTAGAGTTATGCAGTGCACACTCCTTATAAGTAGATTATATAAAAAAAAACATAATAATATCAAATGTAATAAATCTCATTGTCTTATTTCTGTGGTCATTCCACTAAACCCCCAAAACGTCCTTGTGCAACGCTGGCTTTCAAATTTATACATAGACCGATAAACATCCAAAGTATTACTTGAATAAATCAAACACCTCAGTTTTACACCTTCTGTTGACACAATGTCATGGGATCTGTAGTATTCCTGTCAAGTTCCATATGCATTGTTTCCATCACTCTTTCAGTTTGGTGGTTTCTCCCACTGCTGTGTTGCCAAACAGTAGGATAATTATGATTTTTAACTGTAGACTAACGCAATAATACTATCTCTTCTTTCCTTTCCCCTCCTTTTTCCCCTCTATACTTTTTATCAATGAATTATTGAATAAGGATATTTAAAGTTGAAAAAAAAAGTTTCACGTTTCAAACATGTTCAGCTGTATCTTGTTTTGTACTCGTATCGATAAGATCAGTTCCAGAACCAGAGTAATGTCCATCGCAATAATCGCATAGCAGTACCAGTATGTAGTCAAACCAAGAGGTACTTGTGTCAGTAATTTCAGTACATTAAGACAAAAGAAGGTATGAAAGCATATGAAGGATAATAATACCCAAAAAGTATGTATGATACATATACCTTTCAGTATCATACATGTTCAGCTGTAACACTCGACCTTGTACTGTACTCGTATCAATAAGGTTTATTTTCTCTATATTTACTGTTTCTTTTCAAGAAATTTGCCTAAACTTCTTTTATAAAGTATTTTCATTTTTTTTTTTTTTTTTGCAAAACTATATATGTAAAAAAATAATCTTCCATTATATATATTTTTATTATTAGGTTATATTTCAACCTTTGTTATAAAGTACAGTATTTTTGTTTTTGAAATGTACCTATCACTTATTTGCGAAGATATATATTATGCCAAATGTCTTAGATTATAGAATTTTTTTTTTTACTGAATTTTCTTCAATATCCTTTCAAAAATTTTGTCTCTACTTCACTTATAAAGTATTAATGAAGAGGTCAAACATAGGAAAGCCACACTATAACATATATATTTATTCTTTGCTATAAACCAGTTATAATGATATAAGTCTACTCAAGATTGGAGCGTATGTGTGTTGTATAGGCTTTATAAAATATGTAGGCCATAATCAATTAATTACATGAAGAGGAGTCGGAGTTGGTGGTGCCAAAAATAGAGGAGTCAGAATCAGAGGTTTTGTGTTCCAACTCCACAGCCCAGCTAAATCCACACTGTTCCTCACCAATTACTCCCGCTGTTCCTCTCCTAATCCTCTCAATCAAGATCCTCCCATAAGCCTTCCCAACTACACTTAACAAGCTAATCCTTCTAAAACTACTACATTCACACTTGTCCCCTTTTCCCTTGTAAAGTGGAACTATACAAGCACTCCTCCAGTTCTCCGGCACTCTACCCTCTCTCCAGCAAACATTAAATAACCTCACCAGCCAGTCCACCATCACTGTACCTCCTTTTTTTTTTTAAGATATTCTGCATGGCATCCATCAAGACCAGGTGTCTTACCTGCTCTCATCATCTTAACAACTGCCTTCACTTCATCCTTCCTTATTTCTCATCCATTATCCTCACTCATCACGGTCATTTTCTTAGCACTTCCCACTGCAGCTATCTTTCCCTCCCTATCCTCCTTCACATTTAGCAACTCCCTAAAATATTCTTCCCATCTTCCTCTCACTCTCTTCTCTTCCATTATCATCTCTCCATCTGCACCTTTTACCTTTTCTTCTCTACTTGATTCGCCTCCTCTTCCTCTCTTAATTTCTTTCCAAAACATCTTTTTATTACTTTCAAAATTTTCTGTCAAACTCTTACCCTATTTCACATCTGCTCTCCTCTTTGCCTCCTTTACCTTTTGCTTTACTTCTCTTTTCTTTTCTTTGTATCTCTCATATGACTCCCTCGTCCTATTTTGTAACCAATCTGTGTAAGCTCGCTTCTTCTCTTCTACAACCTTCTTTGTTTCCTCATCCCACCACTCACTACCCTTCCTTCTATTTCCTCCTGTCCTTCTTGTTCCACACACCATCTTTGCACACTTTTTGACTCCCTCTTTGAACCATCCCCATTCCTCCACTCCTAGCTCTACTCTATCTCTCACTCACTCCCACTCCTCCCTCAGCCTCTTCGTGTACTCCTTCTCCTTTTCCTTTTCATTTAAAGAGTTCACTCTAAGCACCTCCCTACCTTTTGTCCTTTTCCTCTTTCTCCATCTATCCTCCATTCACAACTTACCTTCCACCAAAAAAATGATCTGATATTCCCCCACCGTCTCCCCTTAGCACATGTACATCCTTAACTCTTCCTATCATACTCCTATCTACCACTACATAATCCATTAGTGCTCTATCTACCACCCTTCCATCTACCACCCTCTCCCATGTATACTTACGCTTGACTTTCTTCTGAAACACTGTATTTGCTATCATCAACTCTCTTTCTAGACACTCTATTAACCTTGAATAAAAACAAATCAACTTAGTGACACATGATCTTACCTGTCTAAAGTAAAATTGTTTTGGATTCAGTATATTGTTTTCTTCCAGATGTTTAGTCTATCTACTTTTGATAACTTTTTCACATAATTTAGCTATTGTGCTTGTAAGGGAGACTGGTCTATAGTTTGTAGGGTCATCTTTATCTCCCCCTTTATATATTGGTACAATATTTGCATTTTTCCAATCTTGTTGTACCTCTCCTTCTTTGAGTGAGCAATCTATTATTTTATATATTATGTCCCGTAGTTCATCTATACATTCTTTTAAGCTTTTACTCAAGAGTGATTGATGTACTGCAATAGAGTGGACTACGTGTACCTTGACCTAGGGAAGGCTTTTGATAAAGTACCTCACAGTCAACTTATGTGGAAATAGCATATTGAAGGACTAAGAGGCAAACTACCTGAATGGATTTTTTTTCTTCTTTTTTTTTTTTTTTTAATACCGTATTTTCCGGCTTAAAATGCGCATCGGGTTATAATGCGCACCCATGCACTTCGTTATCTCAGTACACAGATAGCGCGCACCGACGTATAACGCGCATGCCAGGAAAAGTCACTGGTGGCTGAAGCTCGTGAACTGCATGTATGCGACTCCTGCTTGCGTTGGTCCATTGTTTTGTGGGAAATTTGAGCCATGAAAAGTTTATTGAATACAAAATGTACATGAAAAATTTCGGATTTTTACAGAAAAATTGTAATTTACTATCCTGAGGGAATAATTCATCTTACAAGTTTTTATCACCGTGTTCAAGTTTTTATCACCGTGTACAAGTTTTTATCGCCATGCAGCAACTATGTTTCAATTCATAAGTGTCTTTACTGAAGTGATGTTTAGTTTAACAAACTCTCGCTAGAGGGTGTTTAGTGTAGGCTAGATTGGCAATAGAACTGTCAATCTCGGCCCTGATCTCGCATATTCCGGGTGAGCTAAAACGGCCAACGTTCATGATGTTGGTACCAGTGCTGTTTTACGGATCCCAAATATTTGCATAGACTACGATAATTAATGTTAGTAAAAATAAACCAATGAAATAACGACGATTAATTACTAAGTATCATGTGAACGAGGTTACATGGAGAAGTATTTTTCATTGGCTAGAGCCACCGCTGGGAAATCTGTTGATTTGTCTCTAAATTAATTGTCAGTTTAGGCATCAATCAGCACACAACTAAGAAAAAGTCGGAACTACATGTACCGGTATATGACTCATGTTGTGCGTTGGTCCCTTATTACTTTGTAGCTTAAATAGTTTGTAGGAAATATGATCTAAAAAAAGTTTATTGGAAGTAAAATATACAGAAAAATTTCGGGATTTTTACAGAAAATTTTCATGTTATATCTGAAGGAAATAATTCGTCTTTACCATTTTTTATTTAATACTGAAACAAACTACAGACTGTTTCGTTTTAGCTTTGAACCTACAATGACAGTGGTGAAATAGGACAGTCTCTCATCGAGGTGACGTTTAGTTAATATAACTCTCAAAAGAGGGTGTTGTTTATGAACGGCCGCAACGGAATTGTACCATACGTAAAGTGAAGCAACATAGCCAACATAAAAATTCAAACTAGGATGCTGTGAACATGGGCAAATATCATGAATGTTGATCATGTTTAGGCCTATTTAAACATGAAAAATAAGATTCGATAGATACCTACCTATACCAAATATTTATATAGCCCATGCTGGCGTATTCTTTCATGTCACCATGGCTGTTCTTCTTGTTCTCACGGAACGTCACGGAGAAGTGTGCCGTCCCGACTTTGTGACGGCCAACATCGTCACGTTGTTGTGAAAAAATTACACACACAGCCGCAGAATTTTTATCGTAGGCCGTAGATAATGCGCACCATCGGATAACGCACACCCCCCATTTTTAGGCCCTTCCAACGGAAAAAAGTCGCGCACTATACGCCAGAAAATACGGTACATGAAAACAGTAGCAAAGGACAAGATATCAAAATAGAGACCAAGCAGAGTTCCACAAGGTTCAGTGGCTGCACCATTAATGTCTCTTGTTAATGTTAATGATATGATGGAAGGTAACAAGCTGTGCCAAAATGCATACATACATACATATACCAAGGCTTTTTCCCTCTTACAAGGGGGGTAGCCAAAAAGAAAAAGGCATAAAATCATTCCCACCCATTCCATCCCTGCCTCTCATCTTAGCACCTCCTGAATGACGAGTCATCCCTGCACATTGTCCACTGCTCTGGGTCAGAAGCAGTGTCGCAAAATGCAGATGATGCAAAATCATGAAAAGGGCTAAAAACAAGGACTGTATACTACTGTAAAAAGATCTAGGCACAATTTTTGCATGGAGTCAAGAATGGAAAATTAATTTCAGTACCAAAAAATGCAAATTACTGTAAATGGGCACTGGTGGCAAAAGACCATTAAACTATTCCTTGGGAACTGAATCCACAACAAAAGTATAAGAGGAAAAAAGATTTGGAAGTATTAATAAAAGACAACTTGTCACATGACAGACATACCTGCAGATTTTTGGGAGACATGTATGGTCTGCTGCAGAAGATTAAGGTGGCTTTTCACTAAATGGATGAAGAGACGGTGAAAAAACATAATGAAATCATGATCCATCCAAGACTGGAATACACGTCAGGGGTATGGTCCCAACACAGAGTTAAGGATATAAGCAAGATCGAGAGAATACAAAAGGCAGCCACCAAACTGGTTCCCATCTTTGCAGTTAAACCATATGAGGAAAGACTAAAAGCTCTGGGTCTACCAACTTTGAAAGAGTGAAGAGAAAGAGGTGGTATGATTACAGTATTCAGGTCACTAAAGGGGATTTATTACATTGACAGAAGAGAACTCTTGATTAAGGCTAGGAGGGCTTTAACCCTTTCACTCCAGGCCAAAATCTCGTGGGCAGAATTAGATGCCAGACATGTGATGTTGCGTCACAATACTCGCATTATAAAAAATAAAGTCACCGCTGTATTAATCGTTTTCTCTTTCAACCATGAATTTTGATAACCATAGAAAATATGATGAAGCCAGTTTACAGAGTATAGGGGGTCACGCAGGTACAACTACAATAAATATAATTAAGACGCCGACATAGGCATCCTCGCATACCCACTTGCTCCTCATGACGCCTACGTAGGCGTCATCACATCGAAGGGGTTAAACCATACGAGGAAAGACTAAAAGCTCTGGGTCTACCAACTTTGAAAAAGTGAAGAGAAAGAGGTGGTATGATTACAGCATTCAGGTCACTAAAAGGGATGTATTACATTGACAGAAGAGAACTCTTGATTAAGGTTAGGAGGGCTTTAAGAGGTCATGAGAACAAAGTAAGGAAGACTACATATTTAAAAAATGTGAAAAACGTCTGTTTGCCATATAGATGCATAAATACTTGGAATTGCTTTAAAATTGATACTGTGTTGCCCAAGCTGGAACAATATATGAATTCAAATCTAAATATGATAATTAGAAATCAAGGATATAGACTAAGTTGGAACTATACATGAATTTGAGGCTAGGTATGATAAATAAGAGAGTAGGAGACTGAACCTAGTGAATGTTGTTCTTTTCATGTTGTGGCTGGGGTAGGCTATGGTGAAAAGGAAGAGGGTTGGTGAGTTTGTCTCCTTATTTATAAAATATAACTGAAAAGATTTTACATATTGGCAGGAGCAGATATATATGCCACATGGGTATCATCCATGGTGCAAATTACCATAATTAGGTCAGCCTCAGGTCATATGGGGATCAAGTGGCAAGGGTCAATGATTACTAAGGCTACAGCACATTCCTTTGATGCTATGCTGTCAAACTGGACCAAGTGGTTTGTACACTGTACTACAATTAGGTAAATACAGTTTGGTAGATATATGATCCCTAGTCCCCTCCATCCCATTTACTTGCCTTCTATGACATGCATGGAAACATAGTAGTGGCATTCTACTTTCAACCCCCCACCCCCACCACATGGTGATCAAGAGAAGTAGTCTTAGAGGTGGTAGAATATATCTTCATAGAGGTAGAAAAGAGGGACAGAAATAGTACAAAAGTATCTCATTCTTGAGTAGAAATTTTACTAATAGGTGATTGTGGTTCCAGTCAGTAGGGGTATTCATAAAGCCCCTAAAGTATGGACTGCTTATCACCATGCAGTCAACATGGATATATGTATACTCAAATACTTCTTTCTACAGCATGAACAGATCTCGGTGAAGATGTTTGAGTACCTGTTGGATCAGAATGAACGAGTACGCGTTGCAATGGATCGTTACGGACTGACTGCAGAAGACATTGAGTTTGTGAAAGAGCAGATAGCAGGCCCATTGATGCCACACGGAGAGAATGAGTGGCCATACAGAGGACGCAAAGAGACCAAGTCATTCTTGTATGAGGTAAGAATAAAGTAAGAATAATTTTTTCATGAGATAAAAAAAAATTGCAATGTCAGAGATGTATACTGAAAACCCTTTTACCCTTACAAGGGGGTGGCTGAGACAAAACAAACACCCTCATCAAACACAATTAAAACCCATTCAACCACCCCTTCTATCTCAACATTTGGGGATGAAGGGTCACCGTGTCCTTTGTCATGCTGTTTAGTCCAAAGGCAATACAGTGAGGCATGGTTCTTCCACATCAGCATCTGTTAGAATGAGTTAGTTTATTACTACTTCATCATACAGTGACCCCTCACCTCGTGTGCTCAAAATTAGTTATGAAGCAGATGAGAAGAACATCTCTTAGGGTGGTGTCATTCCTTCTTCCAATCACAATATCTACTTCTGTTTTTCTCACTCTCTTCTCTGGTCAACAGACATTCCACATGCATCTGGATTCCTCTTTACTCCATCCATCCATCTAATTTTGGTAGGTATTGCAGATGTATGGGATAGGAAGAAGGCTGTTAAGAGCAGTCAAGAGTTTTTATGAGAGTACGTAGAGCCTGTGTTAGAATTAGAAATGGAGAAAGTGAGTGGTTTGAGGTAAAGGTGGGACTTCACCAGGGATGTGTTATGTTGCATTGGCTGTTCAATTTATAAATGGATGGAGTGGTGTGAGAGGTAAACATGAGGGTAGTGGGCCAGGGATTGGTGATGGTTAAAGAAAATGGAGAAAAGTGGAAGATGAGCCAGTTGTTGTTTGCTGACAAAACTGCACTTGTAGCAGGATCAGAGGAGGGATTAAGGAAGTTAGTGACAGAATTTGGGAAGGTGTGCAAAAGAAGGAAGATAAATGTGGGTAAAAGGTGATGGGATATACAAGGGGAAAATGTGCCAGCAAATTGGAAGTGAGTATTAAGGGAGAGAGAATGTAGGAAGTGGATAGCTTTAGATACTTAAATGCAAATGTGGCAGGAAAGGGAGGAGTGGGGCCGGAGGTAGAATGTAGATTGAGAGAAGCAAGTAAATGCCTTGGGACATTAAAAAGTGTAATGAGAAATAGATATTTGAGAATGGATGCTAAAAGGAGATTGTATGAAGGGGTAATTGTGCCAGGGCATTATAAAAGTCTGCAATGGACTGACAACAGGAATGGTGACCACATGTCCTATGCTTCTTGGCAATTACTGTAGTTTCTTCTACCCATGAGCACATTCTTTACATCCTTTTCTACAATTTTTGTTCATGACATCACAACTATGCAGTTAGATGTAATGCCAGCATCACTTATGTAAATTTGGGAGAATGCTGGATATTCAGAACATACCTCCATCTGCTCTCACACCTGCACATATCTATGTCGCAACATATGCAAGTGTGGAGAAAGCCAGGGCGTCCATCCAGGATAACATTTAGAATGTTTCATTTCCATCAGCTCCCACACCTTTACATATCTATCTTGCAGCATTTACAATTTTATTGCAACACAATACATAATACACAATAATGTTACAATGAAAAAAATTAAGATAATTATATGTATGATATACATATACAGATATACATATGCAAATAAAAGTTATAATTACAATTTTATCATTATCACACCAGGGCATGACACTGATGTAGTGGTAGTGAATTTGCCTATAAATTCAGCAGCCAGTGTTTGGTCCCTGATCAGGGATGCACTTCCAGATGAGGTGTGAGGTTTTTGACTGGTTTTGAAGATAGGCAGCAGGGAGATGATCCTCTTTGACATCCACTTTTAGGATTACAACTGGCAAATTCATGTTGCTGATTCTGTTAGAGGAAAAACTGCATATTTGCTACTAGTGATATATGCTATTATAAACCATAATGTAGCATGGTTCATTCAAAATAGATCTTTATAGCACTGACAGTTTCATAATACAAAAACTACTATATGTTACTTAACTGAGTTGCAGCAAAGTGTAACAGTTATGTCAATTCCTTTCAGATTGTGGCTAACAAGAGAAATGGTGTGGATGTGGACAAGTGGGACTACTTTCTCAGAGATGGACACAATCTTGGTATCAGGGTAAGTTTTTGTAGGGGTTAGAAGTGAACAGATAAGTAGCAATGGCATTGATAACCAATGCTTTTGAAGTATCTTTCACAAATTGTAATGAATATGGAGCAGAACGTGTATGGTAAGATTAGGAGGTATTGGTTGGAAAGAAAAATATGAAACTACAAGAGCAAGGTTTCTGATTCATGGTGATAGTAATGATTTAGGTAGATCACATATACACCCATCCCCCTGCTATCAGGCCTAATTGGTGTGGCTAAAGCCGCACAATAGCTGAAAATGCAATAGTGGAACTTATGAACTAATGGTATTAATTATAATTGGTACCCAGACCAAAAATTTTCCTCTAACTTCACCAATATTTCTCCTTTCTCTTCACTGTTTTCACCTTTCTTAACAAAATTGCTTAAACATACAGTCCAGTGTTGTAATATGATAAATACATCAAGGCTATAAAAGGAAAAATAGACATTTCATAGACATTTATTTGATATTTTTGAGGGTGATGAGTGGCTTGTGTGGATTAGAGGAGTTCCGAGACTGGGGCAGCTTGCTACTGACCACCCACTCGACGTTGTATCTCGTCGAGGAAATCATCTATGGCTGCAGGAGTCTCAAAACCCTCAAAATAATCCATATCATCCCCAGAATCCTCATCTTGTGATGGTCCTGGTTGTGTCTCGGCGCGCCGGTGTTAGAATTTTGTGATCTGGTGTTGCTGCAGGACGTTGATGTGGGCATGATACTGTTCGTTGTAACCTTCTAGTGCTCTAATAATGAGCAAACATCTTGCTTCACTATTGATGGAGCTATCTTGCTCAAAGAGGTGCCACATCCTGATGCCGGCTATGGTGAGTCCCGCATGTGTGGATACCTGACCCTCCTCCTCTCTCCCCATCATCGTCCTCTTCCATGATGTCAGCAACTGTAACAGGGGCTGGCTGTATCATTTCCAGGATTTCACCCTCTGTTGTGTCCTCAAAACCACCTCCAGGAACTTGGTGGGCCTCTTGTGCAGCTGCCTCTGCCTTGGCCTTCACTGACTGTGGCTCACCTTCCACTCTCCCGCGTCGGTCCTCCAGCAAACCCTCCAACACATTTTGCCATGCATGGTGAATTGTCTTTCGGGTCACATTTTTCCAGAAGTGTTCAAAAAGAAATTGAATACTGTATGTACTGTAGTACTCACTTATTCACGGAGTGGGACCTGAGAACAAGTAACAAGTCACGTCTACAAAAATGTTGCAGCTATCACGTGCCAACACACACACACAGCGCACCGTGTAGGAGCAGTGTGGTGGCCTGTACATGTAAACAAACCCTCAACCAATCAGCGTGCAGCTCAAGCCAACAAAGATGGCTGCCGCCCATGACATCACAGGGGCGCGTAATAGCAGCCACCTGCCACGTGATACGAAAATTTGGGCTAGAGGCGCGCGATAGCAGCCAATTTGAGGTGCAATATGGAAATTGTGTCAGCTTTTCAAGTATGCACAATAGCAGTAAAACGTGATAGCTAGGGGATAGGTGTACTTCATAGAGAGGAGAGAACAAATTTCAGGGAGTAGGATGACAGCAGGATGATCCACAGCATTACACAGAGATGGACTTGGATGAAGTTCCAATTTTGGAGAAGTTGTATGGGTCAAGGCATTTTAGAATAGAATCTGTAGTACCCTTAATGGAAGACTGTGACAGGTACCTGCAGGGACCAATGACTAGTACTGTCATGTGGTGGTCCTGCAAGATGAAGATTGAAGGTGCCCATTTCCAAACTGTCAACTCCCTCACCTCTTATCATGATCTAAATGTCACTCTGTTTCCAGACTGGGCCCAGAATCTCTCCCTCTTTCAACATCAGCTTTATTACTTACACCATTTCACACATGGGAAACTGATAACTGGGGACTGAAATCCTTCTATTACTATTTTCAGCTAGTGATACAGAAAGAATTCCACATCAATAAAACACAGGCAACAGTCCAATGTTTATTCCCAAAGAGATGTGTGGGAGAGTGAAAAGAGAGACTCTCTGGCTTAGTTCAGAGACCAGCCACATCTTTAGGAGGTGAAGTGTTGGGTCTATTTGGCACTGGCAGTGGATCTGGATGTCTGCCTTCCTTTTTAGGTATAGGGTGTCTTCCACTCTCCAATGTCTGTGCACAGTGCGGACATTGTAATAGAAATCATTACAATTCAAACATTAATAAAGAAAACAGCCTACACTACCACAAACATATGCATCCCACCAGAGACATCAATCCATGAGGCCTCATTCCTCAACTCCAGCCACTCAGTTTGTTTACAAATCACATACTTGCAGGTGTTCTGGACACACATCATCCAGTCATACTTAACACAAAAAAAGCAGATTAAGCAGGACGCATAATACTTGAACAGCTTCCCAACCAAAATAAAATTAGCTCTAGCAACAGTACCACTAAACAACCTCTTCAACTCAATTAACAACAAACATCCCCTGCTATAACAATGTAGTCACCCTCCTTACCAACACAAAAATATGAGAAACCATTCAAGATCTTTCATGTGATCACTTCTGAATAAAAGTTATCATAGAATTAGAAGAAAAAATACAACTCTTTTTCAAAAAATGTTTATAAACTACCAAGTACCAAACTAGCAAGAGCACACAGAAGATATAGCGAAAGAGCTAGAATACTTTGAAATAGACCAGTACTCATACCTGAATAAAGCAATAAACAGAATAGTAACTACCATCCATGAAATAAGTTGAAAACTTTCCCAGAGGCTATAGAGAAAATTTCAACCCCCAACTACACAGATAACATAGCCCTATTAAAAAAAAGAAAAACAATTTGAAAAAGAAACTCAACAGAACAAGAAAAAGAACATTTAAAGCCATTAAATAGATACATCACAAATGTCTTAAACAACAAACAAAATGAAAATTGGGGAAATAACTGATAAATTAGATTTAAAAAATGATGAGTGAATGTGTTGAGCTGTAAAAACTATTAACAATTAAAAATTAACTCCCCACTCCCACCTATGACATGATGTAACTCAGGGTAAGATACTATCACCAAAACAGTAATTTTTCTAAAACAAGGTTCAAGCCCACAATATTAACCCCTTCCATACGGTGCCGCACACGTAGGCGTCATGGACTTAGATCTCGGTGGCAGCAGCCAATGCCAGCCGTACGACGTGTCGTAATAATACTCGCATCATAAAATATAGTCACCGCTTATATCGATCGTTCTCTCTTCACCCGTGAATTTTGATAATCATAGAAAATGCGATTACAAAAGAATTAGAAAGAATGTCATTATGGAGGGGCGACTACAATAAATATAATCAAGACACCGATATGGCAGCCTCGCGAATACACTCGCTCCCCATGACGCCTACGTGTGCGGCACCGTATGGAAGGGGTTAAGAAATAGGAAAATTATTAAAGAAAAAAACAACTGATATTGAAGCTATCCCAATTTCATCAGTGAATACATATAGCAAAGGCTCTTTTCCCCCCTACAAGGGAGGTAGCAAGAACACAAAGGCACAAAAACCACTCTCACCCACTCCATCCTCACCACTCTCCCCCCTCCCCCCTGTGGCAACATGCCACTACTGTAGTGTCCCCTTAATGCATATAGCATTTTTGTAAAATAAAATTACTGTAATGAAAGAAACTATTATATGTGTCCATCATAATCAAATTATATATTGTAAATAATATTGCCACTGGCTGTATGGTGTTGAATTTGCAGGAGGATTGTTTAGTTTTAAAGTAACGTATTTTTCGGACCATAAGGCGCACCCGTAATCTGCTATTCCCCGTCCTTACATAAGAAATCAGACCACCTCCATGGATGGTCTGCCCTGCCAATACCCCTAAAAAACAACACAAACACGTTATGGGAATTGTGGGGAATAAAACCAACATTAGCAGTTTTATTCCCGGATTTCTCTATTCACTTAAAATCACAAGATTTATTACAAATGATGGTAGAATTTTTGTTTCGATCATGGGCGCAACATAGCAATAGAAAATTATTATTGATTTTGTAAATTATAATGTATCAATGTAATATGTAATTTTGTGAGCAGGAATAAAAAACAAAAAAGGTGCTAAAACAGATTTCGTAAGTAACAAAGTCGTGTCGGACAAATGGTACTCCATGTTTGTTATGATAGATGCCAACATCGAAGAAATGAAAGGATGATAAATTCGTCTAACCTAACCTAACCTGTGTTTAATAAATTATTACCTGCAAATTAAATGTCATCTGGCTCGTCCTCGTTGTCGTCATCGTGAGAGACGTTCGCGGGCTTTTCAACCACACTCTCAGCTTGCAGGGTATACAAAGTTCTTGCAGCTTGAAGGAATGCATGTATCTCCACTCCATAACATTCCTTCAAGAAAATGTACCTGGCGAGGACAGACGACAAGATGGCGTCCTGATCCTATGCTACCGACTTCGTTCATTAGCATATTTGCTTGTAGCAAGGTATTTTTTATTTTCATTTCCACCCACAAAATTGCATATTACATTGATACATTTTAATTTACAAAATGAATAATTGATTTTCTATTGCTATGTTGCGCCCATGGTCGAAGCTAAAAAAAATACCCAAATGACTACAGTCAGACTGGAGTGAGACGTGACCAATGCAAAATGGCTGTCTGTGTTGTGGACGCTATCATGTCATAGCCATGATAACGTGAATGAATGCGGTGGCATGGATTCGAAAACTGTCGAAGTTTTTGCAATATTCTTGTCAAGATACATGCATCTTGGTTATAACTTGGTTGTAACTTTTGCTAGGCCTATGCACTGTCGCCGTCAGCAGGCTATCTACGAAACATGTCAAAATAGTATGTCACTATCCGAGGCATTTTTTTGCACTGAAGCCACACATAAGGCACACCACCCGATTTTGGCCGATTTTAAGGATTTTGCCTGCTCCTTATGGTCTGAAAAATGCAGTAGGTATTATGTGAGCTCCGTTTCCAGGAATTTTACTGGGATTTTATTGTGCAACTATGAGTAGTTGAAGGCATCAATCAAGAGTTTTATAGCTATTGTGCCAAGTTATTTTAGTTGATGTTCAAAATTTTGCTTGGGCCTTCAGCATGGAAGTTTTTCAGTTTCTTTATTGCCCCCTCTATATCTTTATTTGGAAGTAAAATGTGTTAGAATTAAATGAGACAGAAGGTGGCACAATGCAAACTTGAAAGAAATGTTAGATGAGAACAGAATTTATATGAAGGTTTTAAAATGATTAAGAAATTCTAGAAACATGTGATTAATAATAGAAAATCAGTTCAAGATTGTTCTTAATAATGCTGTGATAGTGTCCTTGAAGATAGACCACTGCTGAGTTATCAGCAGAATACAATACAATACCTGATCTTATATCTGACCTCTTCCTGTTTTGTTCTAGGTGACTTTTGACTACAAGCGTCTAGTGAATTTTTCACGTGTTATCCGGGTGGACAACAAATACCAAATCTGTGTTCGAGACAAAGTAGCTGAATGTGTCTATGAGATGTTCGAGACAAGACAGAAGTTACATGTTAAGGCATATCAGCATCGTGTCGTCAAAATCATTGACAGCATGTGAGTGCCAGCACCATAGATCATTCTGACCTTCAGGAGAATTCATCTATCTTTTTTCTGGTTTCATCTTGCAACAAGGTCTCATCCAGTACTTGCCAACCACCTTCTTTTCCAGTTTTTGTGTTGTGTTTGTGTAACAATCAGTCTTTTGCCCCTGGTCCCACCTGTAGAACACCTGTGGCCATCAGGAAACTGACAACCATTGTTTTGGAGTTTAACAAATTTACATGTTTAGGAGTCAGAGTTTTAACCCCTACAGCCAGGGATTTTTTTGTTTTTTTTCCCCAGAGCCATTTTTCATTCTTTTCTAAATTTCACCAGAGCCATTTTTTATACTTCCAGAGCCATGTTTTTGCATGAAAAAAAAAAAATATATATATATATATATATATATTTTTTAGCAAATCAACCTTTAATTTTGGGGGGAGGGGGATGGGTGAAACTGATCAGCAGACACAGCACCTCTATTTCCACTGACAGTGGTTGGGGGTGGAAATGCACAATAAGCCTTGCAATACACTGTTAGAGTACCATCACTGCCCTGATCCACTTCAAGCTAATCTAGGTTCCACGAGCGTATAGTAGATTCATGGTTTACTGGTTTTCGTTTTCCTTGGCCCTTGCCTGTAGAGTTTGAATTAGGCTTTGCTGGTCCAGAAGTGGTTCCTGCCGTCAAAACACTCTCCCTCGATTCTGAAAAGACTGAATCTGAGGGCAAACCATCTTCACTAATCTTCACTCGCCTCACTAGAAATCGCTCCATGATGTACGATCATCGAAAGTTTGGCATTGATGTGACATACAAACGTAGACCTAGCTACCGTAAACATAAGCTAGCTAACGAATTATTTTTTATTTTTGTATTCTTTATTTTCCCTCCAAAGATCCATATTTATGAACTAAATATATCATCAAATGTTCATATTTATACTTAGATTTATTTACTTTTAATTGCTAACCAAACATTTGATTCTATTTTGTTTTCTCATAAATACGCGAACGAGGTTATAAATGGGATTTCTTAGTTTCCCTTCTAGGCTTCGAGCGAGTTTGCATATGTACAGTGTACGTATGCATGCGGTGACGTGGTATTGGGTATGGTGCATTGTACATGTAGTCAGCGCATTGATTGGGCAGCTAGCTGCATGCAACCAATGAACTTCCCTGCATACAGGTACCATGCAATTCAAAACTAGCGACATTATATAGCACGATAGTCGTGTAGAGTCTAGTCAACATGTACTATAGTATACGCACGCATGCAGCTAATACGAAGCTAGGCTAGGTAAGCCATTGAACTCTAGCAGCTATACCGCATAAACATATGTACGTACATCAACAAGTTGATTGATGTGTTGTGTTTATGATATCGATTGATAATGCAATGATTGATCATGGGTAAGTTGTGTTTGCTCTGATCCTTTCATCAATGGTGATGGGATTCAGGGATTGCCAAATGATGGATAATGCATGAAAAACATTTAATATTGCTGCGGGAGCGATTTTCTTGTGGGGGATCGCTCTCACTATTGGATTTATGAGAGCGACATTGGAACTTTCCCATGCGAAATCGCTCATCGCTCCCGTGTATTTTTGTTGCTGCCTACAGCACCAGCAGTATATGTTGTATGCCACAATTGTTTTATGGATTGAATGTCAGCGGCATACATCGTATGCTGCAATTTAAAAATTTTGCCCAAAAACTCGCAACCCTGGCAGCAATTTTTTGGGGGTAACTTGGAGTATAAAATTGGCCTTTAGGATGTAATTTAGGCAATTCTGGTGTATGAAATGAAATACGAAGAGGTGAAGATGTACTTTGACAGGCATGTGCTTTTTAGTATGTATTCAGACATATAGAACTGGCAATTTCACACTACCAGTTTTTGAAATAAATGTGTAATACAAAATGTGGCCAGGCAGTAATGATGTGATGGATACTTACTGAAACATTTACTAAAACAATAAGAAAAACCATAATCACCTGTCCTTCATGAAATTATAAAAAAAAAAGATACCGAAAAATCAATTTACCACATAACAGAAGTGATAAATATTTGCCAAAAAATCCACAAAAACTATGTATAAGCACGTTTTCCATAAGTGTCAGACTATTATGGGCTACTGTACATTGACTTGAAACATTGTAAATGTCAAATTCCTTCACTCTCTGAAATTCTAATAAAGCTTCCTCCGAAAAAATAAAACACATTCTTGTTTAAGGGAGCGTCACCAGCAATATTTCGAAAAATTCTGGTACATGAGCGAATTTTAGGTAAATATTTCAAAAGAATCTCTGTGATGGTGGAAACACTCATACAAAGTTATAGAACTGTATTTCGTTTTGTTTTTGTTTTTGTTTTTTTATACAGAATTAGATAAAATATTGGCAACCTCTGGCAACCCCATTGCATAGAAAAACATTCTGTTTATTGAAATAGTGTCAACATTTCTATAGCTTTTTTTTTTTTTTTTTTCTACAGAATTGTGTTTATGGAGATATTTGGCAATTACACCCGCCACCATACCCCAGAAAGACAGTGGACAGGGTACCAGTACTCTTGAAAAGGTCAAAGTAAGGTGACATCACTCCTGGTGCTCTCACCGTACGCAACAATTTTGATTCCTTGTCCTATATTAATGCTGTGATCATGGGAAAATTAACAAGAAACAAGAGAGAGAAGCAGCAGAATATAGAGAGGGCCCGTGAGTGCCTGAAATAGAAACAAGAAGGAAAAAGAAAGAAAGAGGAGAAAAGCAGCAAAGCTATGTCTAGCATTCTGCAAGCATTTACTAGCCACACCCACCTTACACCTCCTCCACCCATGCCACACCACTCACTCACACCTCATCAGCAAAGAAGAGGAAATTGGAGATTTGCTATACATCACAACCATCAAACAAATGGTTGCAAAAATTTAAATACCCATCCTGTAAAGTTTATGTTTTTGTTCTTTCTGTTGTAATATCTTCAGTTGTTCTTGTAAGGGGTATTTACCTATATTCATTAAACACATACATACATACATATACCAAGGCTTTTTCCCCCTTACAAGGGGGGTAGCCAAAAAGAAAAAGGCATAAAATCATTCCCACCCATTCCATCCCTAAATACACACCACACATTAAACACATATTAAAAAAAAAAAAAAAAAATCACCTACTCTATCAAGTGATGCGACACTCCCTTAACCTGCGTGAGGAGCGAAAGAAAGTCTATAGATTTTCTACCAAACTTTTGCACATATATTTTGACAAAATTGACCCAGTTTCTCTACTTCTAGGCTAAGATGAATGAAAATAAGCAAGATTTGTTGATTTGACATTATTTAAGTTGTTTTTAGTGAAGAAAGAAAATTTATTTTGGCTCCGGCAGGGGGGGGGGTTGTTGTTAGGGAGTCAGTCAGTGAAAATTAGTAAACTCCAGCTTCAACTCCTGCTTGTTATATTGTCATGTTATTATAGATTATTCTTTTTTCCATCAATGTATATCTAGATATACATAGATATTACAGAAGAACCATGAAATAATGGACAAAAGGGGGGCACTACTGGTCTGTTTAAGCCATTTTACCATAGGTTGAGCATAATGTTGATAAATTTAGGGTCATACTAATTACCAACATTGTTTTTAGATAATATTGGCATAAGTAAATTATTTGTGCTATATTTTATTACTTCTGTAAGCTTTCAAGCATTTGGCTGCATCATTAATGAGGTTCAAGGTGTGATACACTACCGACAACTTATAGCTCAATGCAAGCTTTGAGATGCCATGTTTGTTTTAATTTTTTTTGTGGAAGATAAACTAACAGAAGTCTGAGGATGGACCTACTTTGAATGTTTAGTAGGAGTAGGACTAAATACAGAGCTCCAAGTTGCCATTTATGGTACATACATATACCAAGGCTTTTTCCCCCTTACAAGGGAGGTAGCCAAAAAGGCATCAAATCATTCCCACCCATTCCATCCCTGAATACACTCCACACCCCTCCACCCTCCCTCCTATCTTAGCACCTCCTGGATGACGGGTCATCCCTGCACCTTGTCCACTGCCCTGGGTCAGAAGCAGTGTCGCAAGACACAGCACATCCACAGCAAGGCTGCTTCATTAAATCGGCGACCCCCCCTCTCCATCCCCCCATGCATAAAAGGAGAAGACTGGGAGAAATCCCTTCGGGCTGCGTCAAATTTTGCTCACACATACTACCTCACCCCCCATCCCCCCACCCATTCCACCTCATGCATCACAACATCATCCATATAAAACCATTCTCCATTCACCCCTGTCTTCTGTCCTCTCCCGTCCTTCCTCAACAGACATTCCCCTCTTCCCCAAAGCCCCCTTCACCCCATCCATCCACCTCATCCTAGGACGTCCCCTCATGTTCACTCCCTCCACATCTGCCTTCCATACCTCTTTTACTAGTGTTTCTTCACTCATCCTTTTCATGTGTCCAAACCATCCTAATACTCTTTCATCCACCCTATCTCCCAACTCCCTTTCCACCCCTGTTCTCCTCACCTCTTCATTTCTCACTCTAGCCTAGTAACCCCCATCATACTTCTCAGACACCTCATCTCAAACATATTCAAACTCCTTCTCTCTTCCTCTCTTATATTCCATGTTTCTGCTCTATACAGTGCTGTTGGCACAATCACTCCTTCATACAGTCTCCTCTTAGCATCCATTCCCAAATGTCTATTCCTCATTACACTTTTTAATCCACCAAGGCATTTACTCTCTTCTCTCAATCTACATTCTACCTCCACCTTCACTCCACCTTTTCCTGCCACATTTGCACCCAAGTATCTAAAACTATCCACTTCCTCCAGTCGCTCTCCCTTAATGCTCACTTCCAGTCTGCTGCCACTTTCACCCCATGTACATCTCATCACCTTACTTTTACCCACATTTATCTTTAGCTTTCTTCTATCACATACTCTCCCAAACTCTGTCACCTACTTCCTCATTCCCTCCCCCAATCCTGCCACAACTGCAGTGTCGTCCACAAACAACAGCTGGCTCACCTCCCATGTTTCCCCATTTTCTTTAACCATCTCCAATCCCTGACCCACTACCCTTGCATTTACCTCTCGCACTACCCCATCCATGTATAAGTTGAACAGCCAGGGTGACATAACGCATCCTTGACGAAGTCCCACCTTTACCTCGAACCACTCACTCTCTCCATTTCCAATCCTGACACAAGCTCTACTACTCTCATAAAAACTCTTGACAGCTCTTAGAAGCTTTCCTCTTATCCCGTATATCTGCATAACCTCCCACAGTGCTTTTCTGTCTACCCTGTCATAAGCCTTTTCCTGATCCATAAAAGCCCAAAAAACATCCTTCCCCTTTCCTATAGTTTTCTCACATATCTGCCTTACCACAAAGATCTGATCTACACAACCTCTACCTGTCCTAAATCCACACTGTTCCTCACCAATTACTCCCTCTGTTCCTCTCCTAATCCTCTCAATCAAGATCCTCCCATAAGCCTTCCCAACTACACTTAACAAGCTAATCCCTCTGAAACTACTACATTCACACTTGTCCCCTTTTCCCTTGTAAAGTGGAACTATACAGGCACTCCTCCAGTCCTCCGGTACTCTACCCTCTCTCCAGCAAACATTGAATAATATCACCAACCAGTCCACCATCACTGTACCTCCTTTTTTTAGACATTCTGCATGGCATCCATCCAGACCAGGTGCCTTACCTGCTTTCATCATCTTAACAACTGCCTTCACTTCATCCTTCCTTATTTCTCCTCCATTTTCCTCACTCATCACTCTCATTTTCTTAGCATTTCCCACTGCAACTATCTTTCCCTCCCTATTCTCCTTCACATTTAGCAACTCCCTAAAATATTCTCCCCATCTTCCCCTTACTGCCTTCTCTTCCATTATCATCTCTCCATCTGCACCTTTTACCTTTTCTTCTCTACTTGATTCGCCTCCTCTTCCTCTCTTAATTTCATTCCAAAACATCTTTTTATTACTTTCAAAATTTTCTGTCATACTCTTACCCCATTTCACATCTGCTCTCCTCTTTGCCTCCTTTACCTTTTGCTTTACTTCTCTTTTCTTTGTACCTCACATATGACTCCCTCGTCCTATTTTGTAACCAATCCGTGAAAGCACGCTTCTTCTCTTCTACAACCTTTGTTTCCTCATCCCACCATTCACTACCCTTCCTTCTATTTCCTCCTGTCCTTCTTGTTCCACACACCATCCTTGCACACTTTGTGACTCCCTCCTTGAACCATGCCCACTCCTCCTCCACACCTAGCTCTACTCTCTCCTTCACTTCCTCCCACTCCTCTCTCACCTTCTTCTTGTACTCCTCCTTTTTCTTTTCATTTAGAGTTCACTCTAAGAACCTCCCTACCTTTTGTCCCTTTCCTCTTTCTCCATCTATCCTCCACTCTCAACTTACCTTCCACCAAAAAATGATCTCGTATTCCCCCACCCTCTCCCCTTTGCACATGTACATCCTTAACTCTTGCTATCATAATCCTATTTACCACTGCATAATCCATTAACGCTCTGTCTACCACCCCTCCATCCACCACCCTCTCCCATGTGTACTTATGCTTGACTTTCTTCTGAAACACTGTATTTGCTATCATTAACTCTCTAGACACATTTCCACCATCAACTCTCCACTACGATTCTTTCCTGGAACTCCACACTTCCCAACCACTCCATCAATTGGACCATTTCCTACTTTAGCATTAAGGTCTTCCAGTACTATTACATTGACATTTCTCCCTAAATCCTCTATGCACTCATTTAAATCTATCCAAAAGGCCTCCCTTTCTTCTACACTCTTCTCACTACCAGGCCCATATGCACTTACAAAGACCCATATCTCCTTTCCCAGTTTCTCCTTCATCCACATTATCCTTGAGGAAACCTCCTTCCACTCCAGTACACGTTTACCTATCTCTTCACTTACTAGAATAGCCACCCCTTCCCTCCCTCGCCCTCTCTTCACTCCTGATAACCTCCCACTTACACTCCCAAACTTACACTCACCCTTCCCTCTCAACTTAGTTTCACTCAAAGCCAACACATCCATCTTTCTTCTCACAAACATACTACCTATCTCTTCCCTTTTACTCTCATCTGTACCACATCCACGCACATTAAAAGACCCAAACCTTAGGGTGCTGGTCGGAAAACTCTTAGACCCTCTTATGCCTTTACTTTTTCTTTTAGGAATGTCCCCTGTGGGGCTACAAGGAGAAGGATGCCTAGTCCCAATCCCCGTTCCTTTCCTCTCGCCTCTTGCGATCCAAGTAGAAATACTTGGTGGCAGTATTCTTTTCCCCCACCACAGGGAATAGGTAATTTATGGTCATTACGGTTTAATAAATACAAAGAGTGTCTGAGAACTTACTTGGTAGCATTCTCAAACAATTGGTCTGAAATAATGTAGAACTTGAAGGCTTCTTGTGTGAAGACGTAAGAAGGTCCCTTGCCGACTGGTTTTAAGAGTGGTCAAACTGGAACCAGAGCTCTGGGTGTTCTGCCGTTCAGACCCGACGATAGTGGCCGTATTCAGCGGGACTCTTACGTGTTTGAAAAAAAAAGCTCGAAGCCACAGGTTAACTTTTACTTTAAGTAATATCTCAAAGTTCTTGAGTTATCAAACCAAATTACTTCATGGATTTAATAAGTAAAAGGGAGAGAACTTAATTGTATCTTATTTAAAGTTATGATAGGCATGGTTCGAAGTTTCAGGGTAGGCTCCTGAATCGAAAGAAAATAACATCTCGAGGGAAAGTTCCCAAACTGAGGTAAGCACTAATGTTCCCAATAATAATTACCACAACCTCCCCGAAAACAAAAAAAAGTGTTTAATAAATACAACACTTTCGAGGAAAATTTACAATAACCTTTTAAGTGCTAGAGACCTTACTTGATCTCTAGAGGCTAGCACAGTCTTACAAGAAGGTCTCATGGAGGAAGGTTGTGGAGCGACACAGTTGTTTTCCAAAGAAATAGCCTCCTCCAAGTTAGAGGCCTCTTCAAAAGGCTACGACTCGCTAGCCTGCAAAATAGTATCCCCAGGGGATTCATTCTCATGACAGGAATGTAACTCAGCATGGAGTTCTAGAGGGATCAAAAGTCTAACATTGACTTTGATAGAGTTTCCATCGGGCTTAATGACAGAGACAGTACATATCACATGGTCTTGGTCAGGAAAGCTCTCAAAACCTGAACTAAGGGCCAGAAGAGTCTGGTCTTAAAAGGGAGTTAAAGAAAAAAGCAATGGCACCTTTTTCCCAGCTTCTAGAACTGTGGTAGGCAGCTCTATCCCTTTCCCTTAAGCTGACCAAGTACTCTGTCAGCCATCGTTTCTGAAACTCTTCATAAAAATAATCCCTACAGTCCATGACTAAGTTTAGAAGAGAATGATAGTCTTCTCCTGATTCCCATTCAGGGACTTGTTCCAAATCTCCAAACATCAAGGAAGGAATGGTCCTACCAATAAGGAAATGACTTGGGGTATTAACATCTACCTCATTTTCACAGGAACGATATGTAAGTGGTCTATTGGTCAAAATTTTTTGAACATCGGACTAAAGAGTGGTAATCTCAGCCAGGGAAGGAACAGACCTACCCAATACCTTATAGAGACATTGTTTCACTGTCTGAATTAACCTTTCCCAAGTGGCACCATACCATGCTGCATAAACAGGGATGGTTCTATGCTGAACACGGGAAGTTTTAAACTTCTCTACAAATTCAGATGACAAAAGTTGTTCAATAACACTTCCCGCTTATACAAAGGATTGATCATTATCAGAATAAACAGCAGAAGGAATTCCATATACCGTATTTTTCGGACCATAAGGCGCGGGCAAAATCCTTAAAATCGGCCAAAATCGGGTGGTGCGCCTTATCGTGCGGTGCGCCTTATGTGTGGTTCAGTGTAAAAAAAAATGCCTCGGATAGTGACGTACTATTTTGACACGTTTCGTAGCTAGCCTGCCGACGGCGACAGTGCAATTTGAATTATCCATCTAGCTGTCCTAGTTCTCGAGATATTGCGTTTTGAAGGGAAAATCGGGCCTATTTTGTCCCAGGAAATCGGGCCGAAACGTGCGGTCTGACTAATCGCCGATCAAACGTAAACAATGACGGTTTTTACTGACAGGCACAATTTTATATGAGAATTTAGCATATGGTTGCATTATTTGACCTATTTTCTTTAGGATGTGTGATTTCCATGCAACTTAATCAAAGAATTACGTTTTTATCCTCTGCAAAATTACCCACCACAGCTACGAATACCTTCAAATTACATGAAAATCACACAATTTAAAGAAAATAGTTTAAATAATTCAACTATATGCAATCTATTACACTAATAACACAATAGTAACAAACTTAATAGTGTAGCTTGATCCATACCACCAATGATCATAGATAGCGGGCAGGACGAATCGTAGCTGTGGTCCGTAATATTACGGAGGATAAAAACGTAACTTCTCTTTGATCATATTACATGAAAATCACACATTTTAAAGAAAATAGTTCAAATAATTCAACTATAAGTCTATTACACTAATAACATAATAGAAACTTAATAGAGTGATGTTTGATCCATACCACCGGTGATCATAGATAAGATGGCGGGATGGACGTTGATGTTATCCTTTAATCTGACCCGATAGAAAAAAAAACGAATTAGTACCACCGATTTCTCACCTCTTCCGTAACACGCTGCCTTTATTTTGGTATTAGAATAATCCGCGAGACTAGTAGTTTTCGTTCATTTTGGTCAGTTGCCCATACACTGAATTCATTTAGCTCATTTTTTACGCTGAAACATAAACCAATTTTCGATTTACTGCTGAATGCAAGCCATATTTATCTTATGTTTTTATGTACCAACATGTAACTGATGATGTAATTGTTTGAAATTTACTACGATCGTAGTAAATACACTCGCATAACATTTGTATAAATGAAATTTCCCGCGGTATGTAAATTTGGCCGTGTGCATGGTGTGCGCATAAAATGACGCGCTATTGTGCTCGTCATCGACGGTGGCGCCTCTGGTGGTGTTTGACCTACCAAACCAGGTGCGCCTTATGGTCAGGTGCGCCTTATGTAAGGACGGGGAATAGCAATTTACGGGTGCGCCTTATGGTCCGAAAAATACGGTACATAGCAAACCTAACGAAAGCCAAAATGAACTCAGGAGTGGACATAGTATCCACAACTTCCAAATGAACAGCTCTAGTATTGAAACAAGTAAATATCAAAATATAAGCTTTTACCTTATCTCCATTCCTGTCTCTAACCCATAAATGCCCCATGTAATCCACACCAGTATGGGCAAAGGGTACGCTTGGATTCACTCTAGACTCCTAGAGGCAGGTAAAGAGGAAGAAGGATAATTAACCGCATGGGAATTGTATTTCCTACAAACTATACAACCCTTCAAAATGTTTAAAACAGCTTGTCTGGCCTGAAAGATCCAGAATCCATGCATGCGAAGGAAATTAAGTGTAGCTTGTAGTCCCATGTGCATAACTTGCCAATGTGCAAAGAATATCAAAATTTTAGTCAAGTGATGAGATTTGAACAAAAAAAAGGGGATTCACAACCTCATATTTGAGCTCAATGTTCTTGTCAAGTCTGCCCTTGGACCTTATCAAACCATTCTTGTCCAAGAACAAGTTCATTTGGCTTACCAAAGAAGGTATGTCGTTGGTATTGGAGTTTTGTAAATAAAGTAAATTCAGCAGGGAAGGAAACCCTTTGCATTATTCCCATCAAATAATTAGAAGCTGCTTTAACTGGGTCAGCATTAGACTTCTTAAACAAAAAGACAGCCTTAAAAATCAAAGAAGTGTGATGCAAAAGTTTGCTGTAAGAAGAAAACCTTTTAACAGCAATTAGAGGAGGAGCGTCAACTTGGACAACAGCCGCATTGACAATGTCTCCCTTGATGGTGGAGAGAATACATCCCAAGTGACCTTTCGGCCAAGTATGAGGTGGCAATAACAAGCATTCTGGTCCATAAACCCACCAATTGAATTTTTCCTTAAACACCTTAACACTGCAAGGTTTAGTTAGGAAATCAGCCATATTATGTTCAGAAGGAACATAAGTAAAAGAAATGGTATGCTTGGCCTTGAAAATTTCCAAAAGATTGGAAAGTTCCTTCAGTCTTTTATTGACAAATATATTTTTCCTTGGAGCCTTGTTGGTCAGGATCCAAGAAAGGCCAACTTGACTATCAACAAGGAGTACTACAGATTCAGCCAGTGGGGCAGACACCAGTCCTTCCTCAAAAATAGTTTTGAGGCATCCCATCTCTTTGCTTTCATTCATCAAACTTAGTGTGACCAATGACAAGTACCTGAAAGATGGACAGCAAAGCTGCTCATTTTCAAAATATGTCTGTGGACATGGCCCATGATCTCTCTTTCAACTTCAACTAAATTTTCCTTAACTTTTTCACAGATGGAGAGCTGACATTTGGTGACTGCCTATATCCCTTTATCTATTTCAGCCAGTGATGTTGAAACAGTCTCATAAACATACAAACACAGCCCAAAGTTTCTTCCCAGAGAGATCTGTGTGAAAGCTTAGGGACTTGCTAGCTGCTGTTGTGCTGCAGGTTTTCCATCTAGTGAAAATTGAGGCAAAAATTGATTAAGTCATCAAACTTGGCCTTAAATTTGTTTAAGGTATTGTGTTGAATTATATTTTCATTCATATTGTTCCTTAAGCCAACACTTGTGATTCTATTGTGTACCTAGTTCACTGCTTCCCCAACTGAGCCAAAGACTGAAGGCCAACTCCATACTTGCATCACTGCATGCCACAAGACCAGAAGTAAGCTTCTTCCCAAGTTGCTGTTAATGGCATGCTTCACACGAATTGGGGACCTGGCAGAGACAAGGCATCTTTCTTGCATGCCAACTTGTAACACTCTGTTTCTGCCTTCAGCCCTGCCAGTCAAGCCACAGTCATGTGATGCAGACATCATCAGTGATGTGCTTGACAGCATTGGTGGAGCCAACTAGCACCACCCAGCTATTCATGTGTTGGCGAGATTATCGATTCAACGTAGTTGAATGGAATAGTTATCAGTGTACAAAACAAAACTGTGCTTCTCAACATCGAAATATATATATATATATATATATTTATACATATATATGTATGTGTGTGTGTATATATTTATATATATACACACATATATATGATAATCATTTTTCTTTGAACTCTTGGTCTTTCATCCCTTACAATCAGATTCTCTCTGTCCATTTTTTCCACTTTTCTCTTCTCTGATCAGATTATTAACATATTGCCTCTCTGTTTTTCCAGTGTGGAAGTCCTTTTTTTTTTTTTACAGGTCTGGCATTTAGATTGTATACTTTTGTAGTTATTCAGGCTACATTTTCTTCATGCATGAATACTAATGTTTTGCATCCCTTTACTGATGAGATCTATTTTCCAACAGGATATGTGATGTCCTTCTCAGTGCCAATCAGCACTTAACTGTCATGGGGATGGATGGGTGAGTATGTCATTAAAATATTTGTATGTAGATTTTATATCCAAATGAATGAAATATAAGTATAGTATTGTTTGGTTCATATATTTTATTTTTATGATTTTTGTTTAAAATATGTATACAAGTAACATAAGATGTACACCTATACTTTTTAAGTATTTTGAACATAGATGTTCTATTGAAATTTAATTTGTGCCAAAAGTATATGTAATGAAAATGTTTTATATATGTGGTAACTTATGAGATAGGAAAGTGTAGAGGAATGGAGGGAAGTCTTGTGAGAATTAATGTGAATGAAGGTGAAACTGGGATGGGAGGTGTACAGGGTGTTCAGGATAAATTTGATAATTTTTTTGATCATCTGTCATTTTAGAACCATTTGAAGGATATAATAGTGCTAAAGTGCAGTGGCTGTTTCTATGTACTATTGGTGGGTGTGAGAGCTAGAGAGCATGGATGACTAGAAAGCACCAGAATATTGGAAGAGAATGACCTCCATCATGGTGATTCATGCCAGATTAAAAGATTCAGAAATCTTAGCTGCAGCTCAGTGCTCCTTGAATACTGTGAAGGCCATGAGATGTGAACTGGAGAATTTTGACAGAGATGTGGAAGCAGTGGCTAGCAGGAAGGATCATAACAGATGGTCTGACTGCACAACGAAAATCATAGAGAAGCTGCCAAAAAAGGTTCAACAAGATCCAGACAGGTCATTATAGACTTTGGCAAGAGAGATGGGCATTGGAGTGGGGACTATGAAGAAAATGGTGAATGAGGATCTTTGTTACTCCTCATGCAAGAGGCACAAGGGCCAGCTACTCACCACCAAGGCCCAGGAGTGCCTTACGAAAGCCAAGAAATTCCTCAACAAGGTCAAACACATAGTCAAGCCAGGGATGCTCTGGTTCTTCTCAGACGAGAAAAACTTCTGCCAGGACCAGTTGCACAATGCACAGAACAACTCCAGGTGGCTAGCCTACAGTCCACACAAAGTCCCATGCTTCATGAAGACTAAGTATTTAGAGAGTATTGGATCTGAGACTGAAAAAATGGTACATCAGGAAAATGGAAACTTGAATAAAAAGAAGAAGAAAAAATTGAAGAAGATATTAAACTAAAGGTGGTATACACAAATATTTTTGGTATGATCTCTGGAATTAATGAATTAATTGACTATCTGGAAATAGAGAAACCTGACATGAGAATTGTGGAGACAAAACTGAAAGGCTCTCTATCAACAAGTATGGTGGGACAAGGTCTATACAACCACTGGGTGAAGAATAGAACAGATAAACAGGGAGGAGGAGGAGTCATGATATTGACCAAAAAGGGATTAAATGTGACAAAGATAAATGAAGGCAAATATAATATGGAATTAATTATGATTAAAGCTGTAAATAAAAATATGAAAAGTATAAAAATTTTAGTAGTATATGTGCCACCAAAAACACAGGCTTGGTCTGATAGTGATCATTCTAAATTACTGGAAGACACAATGAATGTTCTAAACGAGTTACTGAAAGAGGGTGGTAACATAGTAATTATGGGTGACTTTAACACAAAGGATATAATCTGAGAAGAAATGATAGTAAAAGGGGGAGAAGAACTATGGAGCAACATTCTGCTGGATATGACCATCGAAAATACCTTAACACAATGGGTTAAGGAAAATGCTAGATATAGAAACAATGAGGAACCATCAAAACTAGACTTAGTATTCACTTCTGAGCCTGATATTGTGAACAAATGGAGTGACACCAATTGGGAAGAGTTACCACATACTAATAGAGTTTGAATTAAAAGAACAAAACAATGTGAGAAGGAATGAAAAACATATAGAAGGAAGGTTAATGTACAACAAAACGGATTTTGTAAAACTTAGAAAAAATTTCCGAGACACAAACTGGGATAGATTTTCCAAAGAGGAAACAAAGATGGAAGACAAATGAAACATATTTAAAGAAAATTACAGGGAAGGAATTGATAAATATGTACCAAAAAAGAAGCCAAAAGAGATTTATATAAAGTGTTGGTATAACAAAAGGTGCAGCGAGGCTAAAGACAGAAGAGACAAAGCCTGGAAAAGATGAAAAAAGACAAAAAAATCCAAATGGCAAACATATATAAAACTTAGTCACAAATATGTGAATATATGCAAGAAAGAAAAAAGAAACAATGAAAAAGATATTATAGACAAATGTGAGGATTAACCTAACCTCTTTTACAGATATGGAAATGATAAATTAAAAGACAAACACAAAATTGTAAAACTGCATGGAGATAAAGAATATGTAGATGACATAGAAATGGCTGAAGTTATGATCAGACATTTCTGGACTTTTTACAATTGAGAGCTCACAAAGTTGGGAAGATGGATGAGAAAGATCCCCAAAAATGAAAGAAAGGTAACACAGAATGAAATAAGAGACCAAATAAAAAACCTAGATGTTAGGAAATCACACGGACCGGATGGAATTGCAAATTGGATACTGAAAGAGTGTATAGATGAACTAATGGACAAATTATACAAGACAATAGACTTCTCACTCAAAGAAGAAAAGGTACTGCAAGATTGGAAAGATGCAAACATCGTACCAATATATAAAGGAGAAAGCAAAGAAGATCCTACAAACTTCCCTTAAAGGCACAGTAGCAAAAATATACGAAAAGGTTATCAGGAGCAAATAGATCAAACACTTGGAAGAGAATAAAATATTAAACCGTAAACAATTTGGCTTTAGAAGTGGAAGATTGTGTACCACAAACTTGATATGTTTTTACTCAAAATTAATAGAGATAATACAAGAAAGATATGGCTGGGCAGATTGTGCCTTCTTGGACTTGCAGAAGGCTTTTGACAAAGTACCACATAAAAAGCTAATAAGAAAAATTGAAATAATAGGCAGAATACAAGGTGAGCTAATGGAATGGATGAAAGGTTGTTTAAGTGGGAGAAAAATGAGTGGTACTTAGAGACAAAAACTGGAACTGGGAAGATGTGATAAGTGGAATCCTACAAGGCTCTGTATTTGCTCCTTTAATGTTTGCCATAGAGGCTTTTAACTTATTATTAATGAAAGTGGCCTTTGACTACATGGATATAGAAATGGTAAAGAAAATAGTGGTTGTACTGATAAGACCTAAATTGAAGTATGTTGCAACACTATGGGCACCTAGTATTAAAAAAAAAAGTAAGGAAATTAGAAAGAATTCATAGAGCAGCGACAAAAATGGCACCTACAATCTCAAATTTGACATACAAACAAAGATTGGATAAATTACATCTATCAACACTGGAACAGAAAAGAGAAAGAGGTGATTTGCTGACCATTTACAGAATTATGAAAGGGATGGAAGTTCTTGATAGAGATGACTTATTAAAATGGGACAGAAGAGAAACAAGAGGACATGAGAAGCTAAAGAAGGACAGTTACAGAAGAGATTTGAAAAAGAATAGCTTCCCACACAGAGTGATTGATGTCTGGAACAAACTAAATGGGGAAACAGTGAGTGCCAAAACTATACAAGATTTTAAGAACAAACTGGATGCGGAGAGATACGAAAACGGGTCACTACGAGTATAGCTCTCATCCTGTAAAATACAACTAGGTAAATATATATATATGTACATACACACACAGGAATACCTCACTATACGACCAAGTGCTATAAAGTAGGTAAAACAAATGTTAGGTATATGAAAGCCCCAAGCAAAAATTGAGGAGGGGGTTGACAGGGTCCATGAACACAACACCCCTATTGACATGAAACCCACCTTGATATACAAATTTTCATATTGCGACCAGTCAGCTGGGAACACAACTCTGTTGTATAGTGAGGCATTCTTTTATCTATATATATATATATATATATGTATATATGTATATATACACACACACACACACACACATCTATATATATATATATATATATGTGTGTATTTTATGGAAGAAAGTATACGCTGGACTCGACGTTCGTCAATTTATTCCGACGTTTGAACCCTGTCCGGGGTTCGTCTTCAGGGTAATACGAACCCTGGACAGGGTTCGAAACGTCGGAATAAATTGACGAACGTTGAGTCCAGCGTATACTTTCTTCCATAAAATGGTTCCTGGACTCCAGCTATTTTCGAATATTATACGTATGTACACATACATTCAAAATAGTTTAAGCACTACTATGCAGATACCTACAAGTTCCCACTAGTACCCTGAACTCTTATCATGGAAAGATATACAACCAGATAAATTTGGCAAATCCCCCAAACCCAGTTGTACACCTTACTTCTCCAGAAAGTAGCCCCACCAAGAAATGACTTCTGAACAGGCAAAAATGACACTGGCATGAGTGTTGAGGACACCACCCAGCATTAAAGAACTACAAACACAAAATCATCTTGGCAGTAAACTCAAATTGCTGTACATGCAGTCACCCCACAGAAGACACTGAACACTTTGTCTTACACTGCTCTGCTCTCCCACTATCCAGATGGCAGCACAACATGTCATCCTTGAGTAACATACATGTGGGCCAGGCTGGAGGCTGTTGCCAGTTACCTGGGGGCTATGGGGCTCCTGCAAGAACAACCTGGGGCAACAGATTAATTGATTCAAAATTCCAAGGTCCTAATTACCTACTAACCAACCTATTCCATCTGAACCTATTTTTCATAGATTATCATAGTCATTCTGATTTATAATTATCATTAATTGTCTCTCAATCTTCAGGAAGGAGTATATATTGTCTGATGCAGGGATTGACATGTCAGCCTATGTGCAGCTGACAGACTCTGTACTCCAGCAAGTGCAGTGGTCCCGAGTAGTAAATGAAGACATGCGTAAAGCACAGAAAATCATCCAACGCATCTTCACACGTGACCTCTATGTCTTTATAGGGGAGACATGGATTGAACCAGGTTCTTCTGATGTGGTAAGGGTTTTCACACTTTGTGGGTATCATGTAAAGGAGATGGCTATTACTGAGAGGACAGTGGTTAAGTGGCACTTTGTGGATTAGGAACACATTGTTCATAACCACTCTCTCCTCATATTCCTTATTGTTATATTGATACTTTCTATTAGTTGTTTCACTGATGCGTGGTGAACTTTCTTTCATCCAGTCTCTGATGCAGTAACACCAGTCTTCATTTGGTCGCACAATGCTTGTTCTTCTTCCTTTGAATAACTAGTTTATTGGCACTGCTTCTGCTTTCCTCATGCCTTCTAAAACCATAGCTTCCTTTATATAAATACATTCAATATGTTGGTATATATTGCTATATTGATGGGGTTAACCTATAAATTACATACATCAATCTAATACCAAACATATAAATCCTTGGTCCATCAAGCAAGCACTACATTCACAATCACTAACCAGTATACAGTTTATTGACCTACAGCCATCACACACCCATATTCACACCTAATAATACTCCAACATAAATTACATTTTAAGCATATGACAAATTAATGGCATCTCAAACATACACTGAGCTATGACAGTTATTATGTAAACACACCATATGCATTACACTCATGCAGAAAACCAAACTATCGCCACCGACTACACTACATACATTCACTGACTACAGGGAAGACCAAATGCAACACAAAGATGGACTTTTGAAACCAGTACATAACAGCATGCCTTTCACCAACCATCAGTTAATCCTTTGCCCTAGGTCTGTTGCTGAAAACCCATGATCCTCAGTTCTCTAGAAACCATTGGATTATTCCATAAATTGTTCAAAGAAGAAATATTGTGTTGTTCTCTGAGTATGGCTAAGATAAGGCAGTATAAGATTATGTGTTCAGTGTTTCAGTATTATGGTTACATCTGGGGCAGTTTGTTTCTGTAGTCTGGCTATTCTGTGCTGGAATTTTAGTGCTGGATGGTCACCAGAACACAATTGTGCTAGTGTGATTGTTGCTTCTCTTAGGAGGGACTCTTCTGTTGGAGCCAATGCCTGGGGTGGGAGGTTGTTTGATGGATCATGGAGCTTGGTGGTTGATCTTGAACTCGTTTTGTTGAGTGTAAATGTATCCTACCATTATCACATGCCTGACATGTGATCTACATGGATACAAGAAGGAAGAGGGTACCTGACAGACACTAGCCTGCATAAACATGACAAAGGAAACATGGACTGGAAGTGAAATGTTTATTCCTGGTGTTTTATCTCTTGACTTTCTCAAAGGAATGAGCATACTGGATCAAGCAGACATATACAGTGTTCGACAAAAGTTTAGTGCTGGGTGAGCAGGGGCAGATTTAACTTATGTCTAAAAAAAAGAATGACATAGATGAGAGCAATTTAATTTAGTCACAAGTTTGGGGTATTGGCTGCATATTATTGTGGCAAAGTAGCATGCAGCTGATACTTTAGGGTCTATATGGAGCGCCCCTATGGACCAGAGCCACACATCATTTTGCCTATGTTAGAGGAAAAATCTGTTCATAGAGAAATGATGACACCTTTATACTACGACTATCCTTCCATTATGCTGTCCCCCAACCTTTTGTTACTGTCCTGTCTGAATATTCATTTCCTGTTTTCGCTGACCCTGTGGTGGGGGAAGAGAATGCTACCTCCAAGTCTTTCCACTTGAGTTGTAAAAGGCGACAAAAAACGGGAGGGGGATGGTATTAGGAGTCCTACTACCTGTAGCCCCAAAAGGGGACATTCCTAAAAGAAGAAGAAAAGGCATAAGAGGGTCTGGGAGTTTTCCAACCAGTACCCTAAGGTTTGGGTCTTTTAATGTGTGTGGATGTGGTACAGATGAGAGTAAAAGGGAAGAGATAGGCAGTATGTTTGTAAGAAGAAAGATGGATGTGCTGGCTTTGAGTGAAACTAAAATGAAAGGAAAGGGCAACTGTGAGTTTGGGAGTGTAGCTGGGAGGTACTCAGGAGTGAAGAGGGGACGAGGGAGAGAAGGGGTGGCTATACTAGTAAGTGAAGAGATAAGTAAGCGGGTAGTGGAGTGGAAGGAGGTTTCATCAAGGTTGATGTGGATGAAGGTGAAGCTGGGAAGGGAGATGTGGGTTTTTGTAAGTGCATATGGGCCTGGTAGTGAGAAGAGCATAGAGGAAAGGGAGGCTTTTTGGGTAGATATAAATGAGTGCATAGAGGGATTAGGGAGAAATGTCAATGTAGTTGTATTGGGAGACCTTAATGCTAGGGTAGGAAATGAACCAATAGACGGAGTGATTGGGAAGTATAGAGTTCCAGGTAAAAATCGTAGTGGAGAATTGATGGTGGAGATGTGTCTTGAAAGAGAGTTGATGATAGCAAATACAGTGTTTCTGAAGAAAGTGAAGCATAAGTACACATGGGAGAGGGTGGTGGATGGAAGGGTGGCAGATAGAGCATTAATGGACTATATAGTGGTGACCAGGAGTATGGTAGGAAGAGTTAACCACTTCCATACGGTGACGCCTACGTAGGCAGCATGAGGAGCAAGTGGGTACTCGATGATGCCGACGTCGGCATCTTGATTATATTTATTGTAGTTGTACCCACGTAATTTCCATTCTCTCTAAACTGGCTTCATCAATTTTCTATGGTTATCAAAATAAATGGGTGAAAGAGAACGAACGATTGAGCACAGACTTTATTTATTATAATGCGATTATTATGACGCAACATCGCACGTCGGGCAGCTAATGCTGCAGACGTGCAATGTGCCCCGGAGTGAAGAGGGGATGTACATGTTCTAAGGGGAGAGAGTGGGGGAATATCAGATAACACTGGGGAACACTCATTTTGTTGCATTTAAAAAAAGACTTTTCTATAGTCAACTTGAGTGTGCTGATTTCAAATCTGAAGTCGGGTTTTGTCTGCAGGCTACAGATTTTATGCAATTTGACATTTTTATTTATTTTTTAAATTTTCGTTATTATAGGAAATTGCAATATCAGCCACAATTCTTTTGTTCACTTGAATCTTAAAACAGTATGAAAGCCATTTCTGTACATTTATTAAGGCAAAAGAAACAACATTAACAGAACATCTATCCCAAAGTTAGATTAGCATCCTTCAGAACATCACCACAGCTGATGGAAGCTTATCAATTTCTTTGTGTATTTTTTTCAGGCAGGAATTTGCGTTTGTAACTTTTGCGTTTGTACATTTCATCTGGGCAATTTCGTTTAATGCTCCAGCAGTAGTCAGCCATCATACTTTTGTCCCAGCGCCCTTGGTAGCGTTCTTCCATGATCTTTAGGTCTTGGTGGAATCGTTCTCCTTGTTCGTCACTCACAGCCCCCAGGTTGTCAGGGAACTGATCAAGGTGGCTGTTCAAAAAATGAAGCTTGATGCTCATGTTGCACCCGAGATCACGAAAAGCGAGGAGCATTCTGTTCACAAGTTCACTGTAGTTCTCCGCCTTATTGTTTCCAAGGAAGTTCTGAACGACTGCCACAAAGGATAACCATGCTGCCCTTTCTAAAGCGGTCATCTTAGCAACAAACTGATCATCACGAATTAGGGTTCGAATCTGTGGGCCATCAAACACGCCTGCTTTGATCTTCTCAAATGATAACCCTGGTAAAGCTGTGATGATGTGTTGGAAACATTCACCTTCGGTTTCCAGTGCCTTGACAAATTGTTTCATCAAACCTAATTTGATGTGAAGAGGAGGAAAGATGATCTTATCTCTGTTTACAATTGGGTCTTGTATGATATTTGGCATGCCTGCTTCAAGGGTGTCACGAATAGGCCAGTCCTTCTGGACCCAATGTCTGTCTCGTGCTCGGCTGTCCCACATACAGAGGAAACATGGAAACTTGGTGAAACCTTTCTGTTGTCCAAGAAGAAAGTTGACCATCTTTAAGTCTACACAAATTATCCAATTGTGCTCATGATACTTTAATAAGTCCATGACCATTCTCATATCATCATAGTCTTCCCGCAAATGCACTGAGTGACCGACAGGTACTGCTCCATAAACATTGCCATTATGTAAAAGAACACACTTTAGACTGCGTTTTGAACTGTCTAAAAAGAGTCTCCATTCAGCAGGACTATAGTAAGGTACACCCAGTTCTTTGAGAAGCCCTGGGATGTCATGGCAGTAAACAAACTGTCTGTCTTTTGAAAAGAAGGTCACAAAAAGCTGGTCACGCTTTCTGAAATATGATACTTTAACAGAGTGATCAACAAGATTTCTGCCTTGTAATCTTGATGCCAAAAGCTCTGCTGCTTTCTTTGAAAGACCTAAATCCCGCACTAAATCATTCAGTTCAGCCTGGGGAAGAGGCTTAGGGACGGGGAAAGGTTCAGTGTCTGAAGAACAGTCCTCCGATTGTGAACACTTTTCTGACAATTCACTGTCACAACTGTCTTGCTGGCTTGTATCATGTCCAATGTCTTTATCGTCCAATGAAGGCAAGCCTTTGAAAACTGGAACAGGTACTTCTTCAGAGTGCGGAACAGGCTGAATAGCTGAGGGAATGTTCGGATACGTAATCTTATGTCGGTTTTTCTTCCCAACACCCGTTGTGTTTACCATGCAGAAATAACAGTCAGTTACATGGTTGGTGGGTTCGCGCCAAATCATTGGAACTCCAAAAGGCAGACCTTTGCGTTTTCCTTTGGTCCAGTCTCGAAGCATTTCCTCACAATTGTGGCACACAACATGAGGAGCCCATTGCTTGTCTTGATCACCAAGATGAACTTCAAAATATGCCTTGTAGGCACGCTTGACAAACGAGGATATGTTACGTCTCTGACGATTGAGTGTGTAGCATCCACATATGTAGCAGAAGGCATCAGGCTTGTTTCTGCAATGATGTCTCATTCTGGAAGCCATGTTTGAACTGAAACAAAAGAAGAATGATCAAAATATTAGAAGCTATCTATATATATGGACGTTAAAATGCTTATACATGGTTTACGCAAGTTCACATATGTACAATTTCATTAACCTCAAATTGCATACAAACTAGAGCTTGTAGAGAAAAACTAATTTCAGATTTGAAATCAGCGCCTAAAACTCTTTCAAAATCCGTTAAAATATCCAATGCAACTCAAAGTTACTGAAAAAGTGTTCCCCTGTGTAATTTTCTGGTGGAAGGTAAATTGAGAGTGGAGAATAGGTGGAGAAAGAGGAAAAGGACCGAAGGTAGGGAGGTACTTAGAGTGAACTGCTTAAATGAGGAAAAAAAGGAGAATGAGTATAAGAAGAAGCTGAAAGAGGAGTGGGAGGGAGTTAAGGATAGAGTAGAACTAGGCGTGGAGGAGGAATGGGGATGGTTCAAGGAGGGAGTCATGAAGTGTATAAAGATGGTGTGTGGAGCAAGGAGTGCGGGAGGAAATAGAAGGAAGGGTAGTGAGTGGTGGGATGAGGAAGCAAAGAAATGTGTAGAAGAGAAGCAGGCATTCATAGATTGGCTACAAATTAGGATGAGGGAATCATATGAGAGGTACAAAGTAAAGAGAAGGGAAGTTAAGCATAAGATAAAGGAAGTAAAGAGGAGAGCAGATGTAAAGTGGGGTAAGAGTATGACAGAAAATTTTGAAAGCAATAAAAAGATGTATTGGAAGGAAATTAAAAGAGAAAGAGGAGGCAAATCAAGTAGAGAAGAAAAGGTAAAAGGTGCAGATGGAGAGATAAAAATGGAAGAGAAGGCAGTGAGAGGAAGGTGGGCAGAGTATTTTAGGGAGTTGCTAAATGTGAAGGAGGATAGGGAGGGAAAGGTAGTTGTAGTGGGAAGCACTAAGGAAATGAGAGTGATGAGTGGGGAAAATGGAGGAGAAATAGGAAAGGATGAAGTGAAAGCAGCTGTTATGATGATGAGAGCAGGTAAGGCACCTGGTCTGGATGGATGCCATGCAGAATGTCTGAAGAAAGGAGGTACTGTTACGGTGGACTGGCTGGTGAGGTTATTTAATGTTTGTTTAAGAGAGGGTAGAGTGCCAGAGGACTGGAGGAGTGCCTGTATAGTTCCGGTTTACAAGGGAAAGGGGGACAAGTGTGAGTGTAATAGTTTCAGAGGGATCAGCTTGTTGAGTGTAGCTGGGAAGGCTTATGGGAGGATCTTGATTGAGAGGATTAGGAGAGGAAGAGAGGGAGTAATTGGTGAGGAACAGTGTGGATTTAGGACAGGTAGGAGTTGTGTAGATCAGATTTTTGTAAGACAGATATGTGAGAAAGCTATAGGAAAAGGTAAGGATATTTTTTGGGCTTTTATGGATCTGGAAAAGGCTTACAACAGGGTAGACAGGAAGGCACTGTGGGAGGTACTGCAGATATATAGGATAGGAGGAAAGCTGGTAAGAGCAGTCAAGAGTTTTTATGAGAGTAGTAGAGCTTGTGTTAGGATTAAAAATGGAGAGAGTGAATGCTTTGAGGTAAAGGTGGGACTTCGTCAGGGATATGTTATGTTGCCCTGGCTGTTCAATCTTTACATGGATGGGGTGGTGCGAGAGGTGAATGCAAGGGTAGTGGGTCAGGGATTGGAGATGATTAAAGAAAATGGAGAAAAGTGGGAGGTGAGCCAGCTGTTGTTTGCTGACGACACTGTGCTTGTGGCAGGATCAGAGGAGGGATTGAGGAAGTTAGTGACAGAGTTTGAGAAGGCGTGTGAAAGAAGGAAGCTGAAGATAAATGTGGGCAAAAGTAAGGTGATGAGATGTACAAGGGGAGAGAGTGACAGTAGGCTGGAAGTGAGCATTAAGGGTGAGAAACTGGAGGAAGTGGATAGTTTTAGATACTTGTGTGCGAATGTGACAGGAAAGGGAGGAGTGGGGGTGGAGGTAGAATGTAGATTGAGAGAAGTGAGTAAATGCCTTGGTGGATTAAAAAGTGTAATGAGAAATAGACATCTGGGAATGGATGCCAAGAGGAGGTTATATGAAGGAGTGATTGTGCCAACAGCAATGTACGGGGCAGAAACATGGAACATGAGAGAGGAAGGGAGAAGGAGTTTGAATGTGTTTGAGATGAAATGTCTGAGAAGTATGATTGGTTACTAGTCTAGATGGAGTGAGAAATGAGTAGGTGAGGAGAACAGGGGTGGAAAGGGAGCTAGGAGATAGGGTTGATGAAAGAGTATTAGGATGGTTTGGACACATGGAAAGAATGAGTGAAGAAAGATTAGTAAAAGAAATGTGGAAGGCGGAGGTGGAAGGGGTGAATATAAGGGGCCGTCCTAGAATGAGATGGATGGATGGGGTGAAAGAGGCTTTACAAAAGAGAGGAATGTCTGTGGAGGAAGGACGGGAGAGGACAGAAGATAGAGGTGAATGGAGAAGGGTTGTGTATAGATGAGGCTGTGATGCATGAGGGGGAGTGGGTGGGGGATGGGGGGTGAGGAAGTATGTAAGGAAAATGTTTTTTACGCAGCCCGAAGGGATTTCTCCCACTCTTCTCCTTTTCTGCATGAGGGGATAGAGAGAGGGGATTGCCGAATTTATGAAGTGGCCTTGCTGTGGATTTGCTGTGTCTTGCAACACTGCTTCTGACCCAGGGCAGTGGACAGGATGCAGGGATGACCCGTCATCCAGGAGGTGCCAAGATAGGAGGGAGGGTGGAGGGGAGTGGAATATGTGGGAAGTGGAATGGGTGGGAGTGATTTCTATGCCTTTTTCTTTTTGGCTACCCCCCGTGTAAGGGGAAAAAGCCTTTGGTATATGTATGTATATATATATATACACAAGAACCGCTGAAGAAATTTAATCACTTTGGTGCAATGACGCCTATGTAGGTCTCTTCAGGCATGAGTGGGTACACAACGATGCATCTGTGTCTTGATTATATATATTTTTTTGTAGTTGTACATCTGCAAACATGTTGGCATAGCTTGTTATTCCTCCATCATGTCATTAACATAAACATACATACATACATATACCATGTCTTTTTCCCCCTTATAAGGGAGGTAGCCAAAAAGGAAGAGGCATAAAATCATTCCCACCCATTCCATCCCTGAATACACTCCACACCCCTCCACCCCTCCTATCTTAGCACCTCCTGGATGACGGGTCATCCCTGCACCTTGTCCACTGCACTGGGTCAGAAGCAGTGTCGCAAGACACAGCACATCCACAGCAAGGCCGCTTCATTAAATTGGCGACCCCCCCCTCTCCGTCCCCCCATGCATAAAAGGAGAAGACGGGGAGAAATCCCTTCAGGCTGCGTCAAATTTTTCTTACACATACTACCTCACCCCCCATTCCACCTCGTGTATCATAGCATCATCCATATAGATCCATTCTCCATTCACCCGTCTTCTGTCCTCTCCCGTCCTTCCTCAACAGACATTCCCCTCTTCCCCAAAGCCCCCCTCACCCCATCCATCCACCTCATCTAAGGATGTCCCCTCATGTTCACTCCCTCCATATCTGCCTTCCATACCTCTTTTACTAGTCTTTCTTCACTCATTCTTTCCATGTGTCCAAACCATCCTAATACTCTTTCATCAACCCTATCTCCCAACTCCCTTTCCACCCCTGTTCTCCTCCTCACCTCCTCATTTCTCACTATCTAGCCTAGTAACCCCTATCATACTTCTCAGACACCTCATCTCAAACACATGCAAACTCCTTCTCTCTTCCTCTCTTATGTTCCATGTTTCTGCCCCATACAGTGCTGTTGGCACAATCACTCCTTCATACAGTCTCCTCTTAGCATCCATTCCCAAATGTCTATTCCTCATTACACTCTTTAATCCACCAAGGCATTTACTCTCTTCTCTCAATCTACATTCTACCTCCACCTTCACTCCACCTTTTCCTGCCACATTTGCACTTAAGTATCTAAAACTATCCACTTCCTCCTGTCGCTCTCTCTTAATGCTCACTTCCAGTCTACTGCCACTTTCACCCCTTGTACATCTCATCACCTTACTTTTACCCACTTTTATCTTTAGCTTTCTTCTATCACATACTCTCCCAAATATTTTATTTCAGCCCAAAGGGATTTCTCCCCATCTTCTCTTTTTCTGTATGAGGGGATGGGGTAGGGAGGTCATTAATTAAGTGAAGCGGCCCTGCTGTGAATGTAATGTGTCTTGCTGCATTGCGTTTGACCCAGGGCAGTTGGTAGGATGCAGGGATGACCCATCATCCATGAGGAACTAAAATGGGAAAGGTGGAAACGGTGGTGGAGGGGAGTAGAATGGGTAGGAAAAGGTGCGTCCCTTTAACTTAGCTACCTGCTTTGTTACAGAGATCATACCTATCTCTTGATACATAAAGATAGGTATGATCTCTGTAACAAGGCAGTGTGTTACTGTGGGTCTATGGTGCCAAGGGAATGGGAGTGAGAATAGAGCTTTACTTGGTTTGTTGGCTTTATTTTGGTTAGTGTGAGCATCAACCTCTGGGTCGGTCAGCTGAGGGGCCAACTGCATAGTTGACTGCAAGGCCACACTACATGGTACAGGTATATAGGGAGACTGGGCCTTGTTTCAAGAACAAGCTGTTTATGTAATGTGCACAACCAACATACTCAAAGGTAGCGAAGGAGACAACCTCACAGAAACATGGCTCAGCAGGGCCGAGATTGTGCTTTGGTATGGATACAAGTTCCTGTAGTACAGTTGCAATAAGGATTTAACCTACACATTAGTAATATGAGGCCAAAGGCCAGCTATTTCTACACAACATATAAATTCCTTGTCCACCCACATGCTGCCATGGCAAAACTATTCGCCAAAATATCACCTTGACACTTGTGGGGGAGTTAGGGATACCACAATCTCCACACAAAGTGAAGGATACTAGCACAACCAAAAGAATACATAGGTCAGCAACCAAACTCATTCCCAGCCTAGCAGGTAAACAATGTGGGGAAAGATTAAAAATACTGTATCTGTCAGTTTTGAAAGGTCAAAAAGAGGTGATATGATTGCAGTATTCGGCTCACTAAAGGGGATAAACTATGTTGACAGAAGAGATCTCTTGATCAGGGATGGGAGGGTTTTAAAAGGTTATGGGAGCAAATTAACCCATATAAGCCCATGGTTGCATTTTTGCAACAAAAAACATGGTTCAACTTGCTCATACCTGTATCCTGAGTGAGAGTTGGTAGAATATTTATGACCATGTCAGTGTTCACTTGAGGTTTGTAATAATCACAAGCAGTAAATATTTCACTCCCAAGATTCTTTGATTCTAGTACAGTGACTTCTAAAGTTGGGTGACTTTTTCATTCACTATGTCTTTGGGGAAAAACAAATATAAACTGTTGATATTATGCTGAAATTTGAATCATGCTCTTATATTACAGTAATTACCCAAATGATTGAAATAATTATACATCTACTTTAAAGTTTCCGAGTACCTCATATCATAGATAATGAAGAAAGATAAAAGTTGCAAAAATGCAACCATGGTCACCCCAGCCTAAAAACATGTTGCGTTTTTGCAACGGTGGGAATTCTATGTAAATGGTCATTTCTGTTTCTGTCTTTATGTATATATTTATGTATGTAGACAAGTATGTTTGTATGTATATATGCATACATACATGTAGGTATGTATACGAGATGAGAACAGGTGTTCATAACATATTTGTGGAAGAATCCATTTTTTATTTTAATTCTCAGTCTTCCTCTTTTTTAACTGCCTATTTATCTATTTATATATCTATTTATTTCTCTACCCATATATCTGTATCTCTGTCTGTCTATCCATTTGTATTTTTTGTGTCTGTTTCTCTGTCTCTTTGCCTTTCTCTTTTTCTTTGTGTGAGTGAGTGCCTTTATATAAATAAACATATAATTTCATTTGCCATTATTAATTTATAAAATTGTTACACTCGTGATAAATTTCTGAATATCCTCCATCATTCTAATGTAAAATAGGATATATCAGTGTGTATTATTACTGTGGATTGACTTGTAGTTTGCTTCTGTGTAATGCATCCATGTGTTAAATTTTGTGCAGTTGATTAGACCTGTTTTATGGAGAAAGCAAGAAATGGGAGACTGGATTTTTTATTTTTTCCTCTCTTTTAGGGGTCTGAATGCATATGATATTGACAAATTACTGCTAATTCTGTCATCAGATGAAGAACAAGAGGATTTGGATGACGATGATACTATTGCAAAAAGATAATTCTTCCATCAGATGAAGAACAAGAGGATTTGGATGACGATGATACTATTGCAAAGAAGGAGAAGACTGTTACTGTATACAGTGAGACCTCTCATTAACGAATGTTAATTAGCTGTTTGCGGTGTTTTCACTGTGTTTTCGGTGCTGTTGTGTAGTGCATGCAGTCACTATGCCACCCAAAATCCACTCCAAAATGCCGAAAACACAGCGAAAACACCGCAAACACAGCTAATTAACATCCGTTAATGAGAGGTCTCACTGTACCTCCTGAAGATGGAGCAGTTACAGATGAAGACTCAGGAGATGAAGAAAATGTTGAGACTAGTAATCTACCTGGGACACAATTACTCTCAGAGGCTGTAGTGGATGATATTAGCTTAGATGAACCTAATGGAAATGTATATCCCTAAATGCAACCTAGTACTTCAAGAAAACCTTATTCAAGGAAAAGAAAAACACAACAGAGCTCACATTCCTCAAGTCTAAGAAATTTATGAAGGAAGATCAGAGAATGGAAAGCAGAAGGCATGCCAGCTCAAGATATACCTTCTCATTACCCTTACAAACCATCAATTGCTGATGCACCTCGCAATCCCAGTGAAATAATTTAATTATTCTTGGATGCCATTGGAATAGATCACTTGGTAAAGCAACTGTTCTTTATGCTGTTCAAAGGGGGAACCATGCATTTCAACTCACCTCTGCTGAAATGAGTTTTTATAGGCATATTACTACTGTCCTGCTATAACAGTTCCATGCCATTGTCTTTATTGGTCATTAGAGCCTGATGTCAGAAACAAGTTGGTTGTCAATTCTATGTGAAGAAATCGGTTTGAAGAAATTATGACATATTTCCATGCAGCTAACAATGCAGAATTGCCAAATTCTGATAAGCTTGCTAAAATGAGGCCACTTTTTATTTTTCTCAATGAACGTTTCCTTTGGTATGGAACAGCTTTTGAGGCAACAGATATTTTGATTGATGAATCAGTGATACCCTATTATGGTCACCATCCAACAAAGCAGTTCATTCAACGGATGGACAGCAGCTTCTCCTCCAGGTTATGTAAATATCATTGATATATATCAAGGTAAAGGTCTCCAGGAAGCTCTTATAGAAAATTTTTTGGTGTAGGAGGATCAGTCATTTTAAGCTTTCTTGATAGGCTTGTATTTTGACAATTTCTTTTCTTTCATCAAACTTCTTGTGGAGATTTAAGAAAGAGGTCATGGTGCAGCAGGTACTCTTCATAGTAATATGATTAAAATGTGTCCACTTACAGGGGTTAAGCCTTTTCAGAAATGCTCACAAGGAAGTGAAGAGCACTTTTATAACAGAGAATCAAACATTATTGTTGTAAGGTGGAATGACAATGGAATTGTAACTATAGCATCAAACAAACATGGGGTATATCCACTGAAAAAAGTTTAAGTACTATTCAAAGGCTGATAAAAAAAAAAAGAGTAACAATACCAATGCCATCGTTGATTGGGAAGTATAACTCACGAATGGGGGTTGTAGACAGAGTAGATGAGAATATATCTTATTATCGAACTGCAATCCAAAGTAAGAAATCGTACTTTCCTATCTTTGCACTCTTATTAGATGTTTGTATGAATAATGCATGGTTGTTTGCTAGACAAGAAAGCTACAGGATGGATCTACTAGAATTTACAAGGTCTGTAGTTCAACATTTATTGAAGACTTATGGTAGCCCATGAATCCTGGGAGACAAAAACTGGTAGTCACTGCTAATGTAAGAGGAAATGCTGATAAACATGATAACATTGGTTATAATATAGAGATGGCTGTCCCAGAGACATGGCGTAGGTGCAAAAAATGTAATAGTCAAACATTTTACACGTGTGTGAAATGTAATGTTCCTTTACACCTGAAGTGCTCAAACAAGAATCATGATAATGGCTAAGGTTTGATATCTTTTTCTTTTCTTTTTTTGTAACCCTTCTTTTGTTACTTAAACATTTTACTATTTTTTTTTAAATATAATTTGTATTTTTGGTACACTATACTAATTATTTTACAGGTATGAAAATCAGTAATACTTCAATAATGTGTTCTTTTTTACCAAAGATTCTTGTCTATTCAAAATCACATATATATCTTAGTGTGTAAAAGTAGAAGATGAAATAATCACTTATGTATGGAACTCTACATAAAGAATTATGAAAGTGTAATTAATGCTAATTTTGCATAGGTTAGATAAGAGCTTGGTTACTGTCTTGGTAAGAAAGTTGATTAAAGAAGTTTCTTCTTTTACTTACATAGAAAAAAAAATATGCTGGACAATGAAAAATATTTTCCCTGTGTATGTGATATGGCTCAAGTAGAATGATGAAATATGTCGAGAAATTAATTTTGATAAATAAATAATATTTGCAAATTAAATATAATTTTGTTTGCCCTTTTGAAAAGAACCCATTGAATACCCAATCATTTACAGAAAACTAAATATTCTTTGCATTATTTTTATTGGAAAACCAGATCTGTCTTGGATGCCCACCATTGCATTTTTGCAACAAGAGGGCCCATTAGGATGCCCATGGTTGCATTTTTGCAGCAATGAATTTTTCAGCTTTATTCTTTAAATATGGAACAAAATTGACTTAAAAAGCCAGGAAATACTTAAATATCATGTAAAGAATCATATATGTGAAAATTAAACAATTTCTCAAACTTGGTCACAAATTAAATGTCTAAAAGATGTGAAGAAATTAAGTTTTCTATATAGGTGCATAAATGCCTGGAATATCTTAGAAGGTGATACAGCCTAAGTTGAAAATATACATGAATTTGAAGCTAGTTATGATAAACCGGAGAGTGAGGGATAGGATCCCATGAGTGTTGGTCTTTTTCTGTACATTAGAATTAGGTAAATACACAGATGTTTTGTCTTCTGTGTATTTACCTAATTCAAACCCTCCAAGACTGATCCCCAAACTCCATACTCTGCCTGAATCCCTTAGACCTCAACCTAACTGAGAATACTTCCCATGATAAGCAAAAACCATACTGGCATTGAAACAGTACCAACATAGAATAGACCTCACCACAGGATCAAATTGTCCAAGATGCAGTCATTACATAGAAGACACAGAACATCTCATCCCACACTGTCCCACTCCCACCATATCCAGATAACACAATATTTTGTGGGCCAATCAAGTGGCATTGTCATTTCCTGGAGTGCTGCGGGTCTCCAGCGTGAGATCTGAAGCAATGAAATGATTGACTCAAACACTTCTTGATTGACACTCATTGGTTTCAACCTATTCAAACTCCTCATCAACAGGACAAGGACCTTCTCATCGAGAACATCCTGGAGGAGTTTAGGAAGAGAATGCCAACACTGGAACCAGTGCTGATGACAAATGATCTGGAAATCCAGCAGGCTGAATTCAGTTATGGGATGAAGGACAAAAACCCTGTGGAGGAACTCCGATTTTACAACAAGGGACAGCCAGATGAGGCTCTTCAGCTGAGCTCTATTTCTGTCTCCCGAATGCGTTCCAAAATGTGAGTTGTATCTTTGTGATTTATTGGGGTTCAAAACAGAAGAATTAGGGGATGATAATAGTTTTTGCTTTTGAGTTTTACTAAAAGGTAACAATCCTCAGGTTTTCTCATAAATCTCTCTGGGAAGAAATATTAAACTAATGTCTCTTGCGTTTGTTTGGGACTGCTTCTGTCTTTGGCATGTAGTAGTAGGGGAACAGTTGCCAATTTCAGTTATCCTCTAATGAAAATACAAAGGGGGGAAAAAGGGGAAATTGGTCACCACTTTGTTCCCATGCAGGTCCTAGGAGGTAACTAAATGGGAATGGAGTGACAATAATAGTGATCCTCCACTCTGTATTTACTTGTACAGTCAAGGCATAAGAGAGTCTCAGAAGAGAACTTCAATCAGAACCGTAGTAAATTGGATCATTAAATGTGTCTGGTGACAAAATGACATAATTGAGAAGAGCAAAAGAAAAGAGATTAGTAGCATGTTTATAAGAAGAAAGATGGATGTATTGGCATTGAGTGAAACAAAATTGAAAGGGAAAGGTGAGTTTGGGAGTAGCAAGAGAGAGAGGGAAAGGAAAGGAAGGAATGCACTTCTAAAAAGTGATGAAATAGCTAAGTGTGTGGTGGAGTGTAGAGAAATGTCAAGATGATGTGAGTGAAGGAGAGATTACAATAAATAATGGCTTTTGTGAGTACATATGAACATGGTATTGAGAAAAGTGATTAGAGGAAGCAATTAGGGTTGATTTATCTTAGTGTGTAGAGTGTTTTGGGAGACGTATGTAGTGGTGTTTGGGGATCCTAATGCTAGGGAAGAAGACAGTCAATAGTTGAAGTAGTTGGGAAGTATAATTTGACAGGGAGACACCATATTGGATAGAAAATATTGAAGTTGTGCACTGAGAGGAAAATTATGATAGCAAATGTAGTGTTTAAGAAGGAAGATTAGCATAAGTATATATGGGCCAGTAGGTTGGAGGGTAGTCAAGAGGGCATTAATGGATTATGTGTTGATGCCCAAAAGGAGGATTGGAAGAGATCTGAACATAAATGTATTCAGGAGAGAGGGAAGGGGATTTTCTACTAGAAAGGAAATTGAGAGTAGATGTTAAATAGATAAAAACAAAGTTTTGAAGTTGAGCAGAATAAATGAGAAGAAAAGGCAAAGCAAAGAGGAGTATGGGATGTATTGGAAGATGTATTTAAAAAGTTCAGGAAGAATGGGTATGTTTGAAGATGGAAGTGCTAAAGTGCATAAAGACTGTATGTGGGATGAGGAGTGTCACATATCATATGTCACATATTTGAGATGTGTCATGTAGCATTTGTCATATAAGTGTCACAGATTAACTCATGTAAGTTGTGCTTAGTAATGCTCGTCCATGTATCCCTAAGAGAGTTATATAATATTGTAACTGCCTTTGCTTGATATTACGAAATATAGGACCATAAAAAAATATGTATAGATATTAGTTTACAGACCTCTTGAGGATAAAATGTGGAGTATGGTGGAGAAGTACAAGAATCAGATAAAATAATATTGAAGATCAGAGGTTGCATACATAATAATGGCATAGGGAAGTAGTGCCATCATCATATGAGTGCATGTGTAAGAAAGCTTCAGATGGATAACTAATGATAACATGTAAACCTTCCTCGCACATAATAAAATTATGTGACAAATGTGTAAAGGCAAATAAATTGGAAAATAGACTAGCTGCCCATGAACCATACAAGTGCATATATAAGGAGGGGTGCTTGCAAAGTCTTGCTTGTGCGCCCTCTCTCTCACCCTTGTAATGATTTGTGTAAGTTCATTTTGTATAACTTAAGTAAGATTAGTTGTATTTTGGTATTTTGCCTTTATTTCACATCCCATGAAAGAAAGGAATTACCTGTAAAAAGGGGAAAATAAGGCACACTAACAGTTGGATTGATAGAAGTGTTCAAATCATGGCCAGGTTTGATACAGTAAATCAAAACAACACCAGAACATAACAAGGAGGGTGGGAGGGAATAGAAGTAGAGGTTGTGAATGGTAGAATGAAGGAGGGTGGGGGAAGCCAAAAAATAACTTACATATGAAGAATAGTCCCTGTCTAGGGTATTGATCCCCATCTAGGGTATTGACTGCATGTTGTGGCAGAGTAGCATGCAGTTGATATTTTAGGGTCTATATGGGGCACCCCTATGGACCAGAGCCACACATAATTTTGTCTGTGATAGAGGAGGACTCTGCTCACAGAGAAATGACACTTTTATTATACTGCCACTGTCACTCCCTTATGCTGTCCCCCAACCCCTTGTTGCTGTCCTTTACCATTTCTCTGAATATTCATTTCCTTGTTTTGCCTACCCTGTGGTGGGGGATAGAATACTGCCACCAAGTATTCCCACTTGAATCGTAAGAGGCGAGAAAAACAGGACGGTGATTAGGACTATGAATCCTTCTCCCCGTAGTCCCACAGGGGACATTCCTAAAAAAAGTAAAAGCATAAGAGGGTCTAAGAGTTTCCTGACCAGTACCCAAAGGTTTGGGTCTTTTAATGTGCATGCATGTACCGTATTTTTCGGACTATAGCCCGCACCGTTATATGACCCGCACCCCCTTACACCTTAGTGAAAATCCACACAAGACCCGCACCGCTGTATGACCCGCAGTCATATGGCGTGCGCGGCAGTGTAGATCCGACGATGTATACTACCCATGTATGGGTGGCTACAGGCAGAGCTCACGGTGGTTGTTGTTACGGCCGGCCATTGACGTGGTGATCAAAGTAATTTCAAAGCTGAGGCTTTTTCTAAATTTTCTGTTTCATCTATGCTTATGTGATTTATAAAAAAAGATATATGTTTTCTGATATTGGCAGGTTTCTTGGTGATATCTTGCTTTTCAGGATTCATCACACGTCAAAGGCCGACACCTACGTACAATTTGGTTTCTGAAGCTGCCACTAGATGTAGTGGTAGCTTCGATGAAAGAGGGGTGATCTCGAAAGTGTGCAACTGATCTTACGATACCTTTGGGATGGGTCGAAGACGCGGCATTGCGATTCATGATCATGATACCAGTATTCCTCCAGTCCTATTTATTTCTGATTGTGATGAAGATGAAGAATAACCAACAAATTACATTTCAATATATTTTATTGCACATATATATATATTACAAAGAACCTTAATACATTTGTGTAAATAATGCCATAAAACCCTGTTTGATTGTTTACTGGTAATTAATCAATCAATTGGTTTATAAATGCCATACAAAGACTGGTGATTAATTATTAAACCAAACAATTTCCAATGGTTAGTTTTCAATAGAATAGAACAATAATAGAGCACATTACTGAACTGTTATGAACAGAGTCAATGGAGCACATCGTTATTAGAAGAAAAAAAAAGTCAGTGATCACAGACGACAGTCAATGTTTATGAAGGCGTATCATCGCTCACGAAGCCATCGAATTCCTCATCCTCTGTATCGTCATGGAAGAGGTTGTGGTATAAATCGGCCAATTCTGATGCAGTGACCTCATCCGTTTCCATTTCGATTTCGGATTCGTCCAATTTCTTTTCCAAGTAGTAGCATGCATCGAACATTGCAGGATGGTACATTTCCGATTTACAGAAACCGCTCTGAATAGTCGATTCTTTAATTTTCTTCCATGCTTGAATGACCCACATGTAATGCACAAATTTAGCATTAAGGAATCAGGTACAGTTTGTAATTTGTAATTGCGAAAATGGCCGCCCGCTTGTTTTTGTTTGATCGCGACACACGATGTTGGTGTTGGTACCAGTCACTGTTGTATTGTATGTTCATGCTGTTTAGTTAGGCCTGTTTTATTTGTGATACTGCATTTATTAATAACAACAGCATGTAAAGTGGGTAAGATACTGACAAATCCTACCTTCTCTGTCGTTTGTCTCGATCGTGCGCAATGTATTATGACATTAATCAACTTTCATAAAACGAACCCGGTCGGTCCCCCCACAAATCCCCAATCCGAGAGGGCACCCAGCTAAATTAATCGTTCAATTTATTTGACTGCATAAGAGGGCAATTTCTAACCAGAATCCACAGATGACCCGCACCTTTATATCACCCGCACCCCCGAATTTTGGCCCCTTTCTGAGGCAAAAAGCCGCGGGTCATACACCGAAAAATACGGTAATACAGATGATAGTAAAACGTAAGAGATAGGTAGTATATTTGTGAGAAGAAAAATGGATGTGTTGACTTTGAGTGAAATTAAGTTGAGAGGGAGGAGCAAGTGTGAATTTGGGAGTGTAGTTGGGAGGTTCTCAGGAGGGAAGAGAGGGCAAGGGAGAGAAGGGGTGGCTATACTAGTAAGTGAAGAAATAGGTAAACGTGTAGTGGAGTGGAAGGAGGTTTCTTCAAGGTTAATGTGGATGAAGGTGAAACTGGGTTAGAAGTGGGTATTTGTAAGTGCATATGGGCCTGGTAGTGAGAAGAGTATAGAAGAAAGGGAGGCTTTTTGGATAGATTTAAATGAGTACATAGAGGGATTAGGGAGAAATGTTAATGTAGCAGTATTGGGAGACCTTAATGCTAGGGTAGGAAATGAACCAATAGACGGAGTGGTTGGGAAATGTGGAGTTCCAGGAAAGAATTGTAGTGGAAAGTTGATGGTGGAGATGTGTCTGGAAAGAGAGTTGATGATAGCAAATACAGTGTTTCAGAAGAAAGTCAAGCATAAGTACACATGGGAGAGGATGGTGGATGGAAGGGTGGTAGATAGAGCATTAATGGACTATGTAGTGGTAGATAGGAGTATGATAGGAAGAATGAAGGATGTACATGTTCTAAGGGGAGAGAGTGGGGGAATATCAGATCATTTTTTGTGGAAGGTAAGTTAAGAGTGGAGGATAGATGAAGAAAAAGGAAAAGGACAAAAGGTAGGGAGATGTTTAGAGTGAAGTGTTTAAATGACAAAGAAAAGGAGAAAGAGTACAAGAAGAAGCTGAGAGAGTAGTGGGAGTGAAGGATAGAGTAGAACTAGGAGTGGAGGAGGAATAGGGATGGTTCAAGGAGGGAGTCACAAGGTGTGTAAAGATGGTTTGTGGAACAAGAAAGACAGGAGGAAATGGAAGGAAGGGTAGTGAGTGGTGGGATCTGGAAACAAAGAGGGTTGTAGAAAAAAAGAAGTGAGCTTTCACAGATTGGTTACAAAATAGGACGAGGGAGTCATATGAGAGGTACAAAGAGAAGAGAAGTAAAGCATAAGGTAAAGGAGGCAAAGAGGAGAGCAGATGTGAAATGGGGTGGAAGTGTGGTGAAGGGTTTTGAAAGTGGTAGGAAGAAGTTTTAGAAAAAATTAAGAGAGGAAGAGGAGGCGAATCAAGTAGAGAAGAAAAGGTAAAAGGTGCAGATGGAGAGATGATAGTAGAAGAGAGGGCAGCAGGAGGAGGATGGGCGGAGTATTTTGGGGAGTTGCTGAGTGTGGGGAAGGATAGGGAGGGAGGGGTGGTTGTAGTGGGAGATGCTGAGAAAATAACCATGATGAGTGAGGAAGGTGGAGGAGAAATGGGGAGGGATGAAGTGGAGGCAGTTGTTAAGATGATGAGAGCAGGTAAGGCACTTGGTCTGGATGGATGTCATGTAGAATGTCTGAAAAAAGGAGGTGGAGTGGTGGATTGGCTGGTGAGGTTATTTGGTGTTTGTTTAAGAGAGGGTAGAGTGCCAGAGGACTGGAGGGGTGCCTGTTTGGTTCTGCTTTGCAGGGGAAGGGGGGACAGGTGTGAGTGTTGTGGTTTTGGGAGGGTTAGCTTGTTGAGTGTAGTTGGGGGGCAGTCTAGGCTGGGATGGATGGATGGTGTGGAGGGGGCTTTGGGGAAGAGGGGAGTGTCTGTTAGAGGGACAGGGGTGGGTGGAGTTTGGTTGTGTGTTGGATGGGGGTGAGGTTGGGTGGGGGATGGGGGTGAGGTAATGTGTGTAAGAAAAATTTGATGCAGCCCAAAGGGATTTCTCCCCGTCTTCTCCTTTTCTACATGAGGGGACGGAGAGTTTTTTTTTTTTTTTTTTTTTTTTTTGCCAATATAATGAAGCGGCCTTGCTGTGGATGTGCTGTGTGTTGTGACACTGCTTCTGACGCAGGGCAGTGGACAAGATGCAGGGATGACCCGTCGTCCAGGAGGTACCAAGATAAGAGAGAAAGGAAGAGGGTGGTGGGGAGTGGAGTGTATTAGGGATGGAATGGGTGGGAGTGGTTTTTATGCCTTTGTTTTTTGGCTATCTCCCTTGTAAGGGGGAAAAATTCTTTGGTAAAAATTCTTTGGTAAATGTATGTATGAAGAATAGTTTCAAAGAAACTTAGGAAAATGTATGAAAGTTTCAGTATAAAAGGTATGGAAGTAAAGCACAAAGTTAGGGAGGCCAAGATGAGAGTGAATGCAAGATGAGATAAGTTTTTGAAGGAGAATTTTGAAAGGAATAAAAAGATGTCAGTCAACCTGTTGCTCCAGATCTCTCTTGCAAAAGACTCAATGTAAAATGCTGGTACAACAAAAGTTGTAGGGAGTTAAAAGACAAAAGAGACAAAGCCTGGACCAGATGGAAAAAAGACAGAAGACCTGAAAAATGGAAAATATATACCTGTTATAGAAATGAAAATGTACAAATGTGCAGAGAGGAAAAGAGAAAATATGAAAAAGATATCATAGAAAAGTGTAAAGATCAACCAAAACTATTCTACAGATTTGTAAACAATAAACTGAAAAACAAACAAGACTTGGAGAAATTAAGACAAGAGGGAGTTGAATACACTGAGGAAATGGAAATGGCAGAAATTATGAACAAACATTTTAAATCAGTGTTTATAAGGGAGAACATACAACCTGAAGAGAAAGAATAGAAAGAGAAAGACCCCCCTATGGAAGCAATAGAAGTAACAAAGAATGAAATATTAACACACTTGAGTAATCTTGATGTCAGAAAATCGCATGGACCGGATGAAATAGCAAACTGGATACTGAAAGAATGCAGGAATGAACTGGCAGACAAAATACATAGCATACTAAACAGTTCCTTGAAAGAAGGAAAAGTTCCAGAAGATTGGAAAAAAGCAAATATAGTACCTACATATAAAGGCGGAAATAAAGAACCTACCAACTATAGACCAGTCTCTCTAACAAGTACAATAGCAAAAATTTGTGAAAGAATTATCAAAAGTAGATGGGTAAAATATTTAGAAAAAAACAAAGTATTAAATCCAAGGCAATTTGGATTCAGACAAGGACGATCATGTGTCACCAATTTAATATGTTTCTATTCAAGGCTAATAGATATAATACAAGAAAGAGATGGATGGGTGGACTGTGCATTTCTAGACCTAAAGAAAGCTTTTGACAAAGTACCACATAAGAAGTTGCTTAAGAAATTAGAAACTGAAGGAGGAATACAGGGCAAACTACTAAATTGGATGGAAGACTTTTTGCAAGAAAGAAAAATGAGAGTAGTGATAAGAAACCAGCACTCAAAATGGGATGAAGTAATAAGCTGTGTTGCGCAGGGAACAGTTCTGGCCCCAATAATGTTTGCTATATATATTAATGATATGGATGAAGGAATAGAAAGCTATATGAGCTTCTTTACAGATGATTCAAAACTACTGAAAAGAGTGAAAACTGAAGAAGATTGTGAATCACTACAGAGAGATCTAAATAAAGTACAGGAATGGAGTAGGAAGTGGGAGATGGAGTTCAATACAAAAAAAGTGTAGTATAATGGAATTTGGAAAAAGCAAAAACAGAATAACAGGAGCATATAAATTGGGAGAAGAAGGAATAAAAAAAGTAGAAAATGAGAAGGACCTGGGAGTCACTGTTATGAATAATATGTCACCTGAGAAACATATAAATAAGATTTTTGGAGAAACTTATAATTTAATAAGAACAATCAAAGTGGCATTTACATACCTGGATGAAGAAATGGTGAAGAAAATCCTAATCACCCTGATAAGACCAAGATTGGAATATGCAGCAACGATATGGTCACCAAGTACAAAAAAATATATAAAAAAAATTTGAAAGAATACAAAGAGCAATTACAAAATTGGCACCAACACTCTCAAAACTATCATATGAAGAGAGACTAGAAAAACTTGAACTACAGACACTAGAGCAAAGAAGAGAGAGAGGAGATTTGATAGCTATTTACAGAATCATGAAAGGCATAGAAATTACTGATAGAGAGAATCTGATAAAATGGGATGACAGAAATACAAGAGGACACGGAAAGAAAATAAAAAAAGACAGCTATAGAAGAGATTTGAAAAAGAACAGCTTTCCTCACAGAGTAATAGACAGTTGGAACAAGTTAGATGAGAAAGTGGTGTGTGCAAAAACAATACATGAATTTAAAAATAGTTTAGATAAAATGAGATATGAAGACGGGACCCCACGAGCATAGCTCCCCTTCCCGTAAAATACAACTAGGTAAATACTGGCCCCCAAGTCACTCAAGGAATATAAATTGTGTTGTCTGGGTATGGCTAGGGCAGGGCAGTATGAAATGAAGTGTTCAGTGCCTTCTGTGTGATGGGTGCATCTGGGGAAGTTTGTTTCTCTAATTGGGCCAATTCAGTGCTGGTTATCCTAATGCTGGATGGTGACCTGCATACGAGTGTGATTCTTGCTTCTCTTGGGAGGTATTTTTTTTTAATCACCAATGTTTGGAGAAGCTCTTTGGAATAGAGACTTCGATGGTTGGACTTGGAGAGCTTGTTTTCTAATTTGAGTGTGAATGTGTTTTTATGTTGATGAAGATGTTTTAGTATGCAGCTATATCTTTTTTTTTTTTTTTCTTCTTCTTCTTCTTTTTTCCTTCAGATAATTGTGTTTATGTGATGTAATGAGACAGGTGAGCTGGGTTGAGGGCTCTTGCATAGAACAGTGTACCCATAATTTCCATATTTCTATGAGGGTGGTTTTAGTTTTTGTGTGGAGATGTTCTATTGGGGTGGTTTTGGAGCATCCTGTAATTATTCTCAAGGTTTTATTTTGTATAGTTTTTAGGTATTTTACATGATGATTGTTGGGAACCATGATGCCAAAGTATAGACAAGTTTGGTTCTCAAGAACTGTATTTAGATTAGGATTAGAGTTTCCTTGTGTTGTCCAAACCCCATGCTTGGAATTGATTTTAGTATGTTTATTTTCCTGTTGATTTTTTAAGTGTTAGATTTTTTAATGTATGGGCTAAGGTCATGTGAGTATCAAAGGAGAGCATGGAATTTTTGGGTTCTTTTCCAGTGAAAAGGTTTGTCCATTTGATTTTACTACTAGATGCATGATAGACAGTAAAGTTGCCTATTTTCAAAACCTGTCGACCTCCTTACCTCCATGAGGAGTTCACACATGGTATCCAGACTGTGCCCAAGATTCTCTCCATTAACTTTAGCTGTATTTCTTACACTTTTTCACACATGAAGAGTTGGCAACTTGTGACTGCTTTCCTTTCACTACAACTTTCGAGTAGCTATCAAAGCAGGACGTCTCAAGAATACGCTCTGGACTGCTATCTAGTGATTCACAGATGAATGATTTTGTAACCAACCATCCTCTGACTAGTTGTTTGCACATAACGAGAAGGTAGTTACATATTTTGAGTGACTGACAATGTAACTGTCTTTGTATTTTTTTTTTTTTTTTTTTTTTTTTTCACGGTCAGTGACAATAATGGAAGAAAAAAAACAAAGGTTATAGGGAAAAAGAACCTACAAAATGATGTCTAGACATAAGTATAATTGAGTCTCCACTTGATGTCATACCAAAAAAAATGTGCCTGAATGAGACCTCAAAGACATACCAAAGGTTTGATAGAAATGTCTTCTCAGGATTTAACAGGGACAATAGCAATATGCACAGAGGGATAGATAAGGAAAGAGAACCCAGGTTTAAAAATATAATAAATAGGGAAATCAATGAAATGTTAGGTGAAATAATCAAACTCAAGTGTAAATGCAAAAGTATATACAAAGAAGTAGCCCTATTAAGAAAAGCCAATGAAGAAAATAACAGGGAAATAGATGAGTTGAAAATGGAACTAAATAGGATAAATGGAGAAAATAAAAGATCGAAAAATGAAGGTATGAAAAGGAATGAGGCATTAAAGAAAGAGATGAAGGATCAAATGCAGGCAGTGATTGAGAAAGTGGAAGAAAAGATCATAGAAAATTACTTCCAAGATATAAAGAAACAGTGGAGGGTGGAACAGGAAAGTCAAAAATTATCTTTTAAAGAAATAGTGGAACAGCAAGTCAGGGAGAATGCTAAGGAAATGGTAATCCAAGTGATCAAAGAGAGAGGTAATTTGGTTAGGGATACAGTGGACAAAAAAAGATGCATTGTAATCTATGGTATTAAAGAAAAGAATGATGTTCCTAGGTATCAGAAAAAAAAGAGGAAAAAGTGATCGCCAAAGAAATTCTGAAAGAGATTCAAGAGGAGGGTCAAACTTTAGATAAAGAAGTCGAAGAGACTTATAGAATAGGTAGATACACAAAAGAAAAACAATATAGGCCACTAAAAGTAAAACTTAGGTCACAAGTGATTCCAGAGAAAGTACTATCTAGAACAGCAATACTAGCAGACAGTGAACAACACAAAAATGTATGAATAAAAAAAGAAATGAGTGATGAAGAAAAAGAAAAGGAACTTGGAAATGAAGTGAATGAAAAAAGAAGTGAGACTGAAAAGATTTTTTTTTTTTTTTTTTTTTTTTTTTTAAGTGGTGGACCTGAGGCTGAGAAAATTGTATATCAGGAAAAAGGCAACAAAGCAGACAGAAAAAGATGAGGAAGATAAAGATTAAAATTAGCCCATACCAACATAGATGGAATGATCTCAGGACTGAATGAACTAAATGACTATCTGGCATTAAAAAACAGGATATAATGGGAATAGTAAAAACTAAATCAAAAGGTAATCTACCACCAAATACTGTGTGACAAGGTCTATACAACTGTTGGATGAAGAATAGAAAGGAAAAAACAGGAAGGGGGGAGTATTATTTTTTACTAGGAAGACTTAATGTGATAAAGATAACAGAAGGAAAAACAATGTAGAATCAATTATGATAAAAGTGGAAAGCACCCTCATGAAAAGTAGAAACTTTGTAGTAGTGTATGTACCCCCCAAAACACAGTCTTGGACAGAACAAGATCATTCTAAATTATTGGAAGATACTAAGTATGAACTGACTGATATACTGAAGGAAAGAGGAAATACAGTAATTATGGGTGCTTTGAACTCAAAAGAAATATGTTGAGAAGAAATGACAGTAAAGGGTGGAGAAGACACATGGGGCAGCATGCTACTCAATATGACCATTGAATACACAATGACTTGGTGGATAAAGGAAAATACCAGATACAGAAACAGTGAGGAACCATGGAGATTAAATTGAATACTTACGTCAGAACCTGAAATTGTAGACAAAATAGATTACAAAACATACACAAGGGGTGACTATGCTACAGTAACAGTCATCTGAAAAAGAGACCTGGGTCAATAGATTGATTGACCAGCTCTTGTGAACTTCAGCTCCAGCTATGTAGGCATGTGGCATGTCTCCCAGATGTTGATCCTACTCACAGGGTTGTCTACACAAAAGACAGCCTTCAGTGGAAGAGATGAAGAGAATGCCCACAGGACTAATGGCTGGGACAGTTAGACTGAATTTGCCTAGAGCTGTTTAGAATGGGAAGGGTGGCTGTATGGGAGCTTGCATGGGAATTGGCAACAGGTTATGAGTGAAGCAATGCCTTGGGATATGTTCCCAATTGATTGAGATTAATTTCAATATTCATGGGGTACTGTATCTGTTCCTCCCAGAGTCAAACTTGTTTATATGCACCCACTCACACTTTTTACCATAATAATGTATAAATTTCTGTATATCCTAGATTTGAGGAGAAGAATCTGCGATTGATATGTAAGCTGTCAAAGCGTGACCCACGTCTTACAGGGGAGATGCGTGATCAACTCAAGCAAGCTTTTTTGAGCGTCTGTAATGAGTTCAACCTGATCATTCAAATGGTAAGACATGTGTTGTTTATATTGTTTGTCAGCATGTATTTGCCTAATGTATTATACAGAAAAGGATCTGTATTTGCAAAGTTCTGTTGCTTATTCTCCAGTTATCATATTTCATTTTAAATTAATGTGTGATTCTAGCTTGTGTTATATAATCTAGGCCAGTGGTTCTCAAACTGTGTTCCCTGGAACCCCAGAGTTTCATGAAGACCTTTCAAGGGTTCCATGCAAAAAGAAAATATAATTATTCATTTATTTGAACAGGAATGAATAAAATGAAATATGTCAGAAACAAAATATTTTGCATTTTCATTTAGTTGTGTGTGTTTGTGTATTTACCTAGTTGTATTTTGTAGGAGAAGAGCTATGCTCATAGTGACCTGCAGTTGTATCTTTCCGCATCCAGTTCTTTCTTAAAATCATGTATAGTTTTAGCACTGTTTTCTCTTTCAATTTGTTCCATGTATCTATTACTCTATGTGGAAAGCTGTTCTTTTTTCAAATCTCTTCTGTAACTGACCTTCCTAAGTTTCTTCCCTTGTCCCCAGGTATTTCTTCTGTCCCATTTAAGTAGGTCATCCCTATCAAGAATTTCCATCCCTTTCATAATTCTGTAGATGGTTAACAAATCGCCTCTTTCTCCTCTTTGTTCCAGAGTTGATTTATTTGTCCAATCTTTGTTCATATGTCAACTTATGTGTTGATGCCATCTTTGTCATTGCTCTTTGATTTTGTCTTTTTAATTCTTCTATTTCTTTATTTAGGTTTTGGTTCTCCTTCTTTAGTTCTTCCAATTTATCAAATCTTTGTGTAATCAGTGCAAGTTGACTGAACCCAACCTCCCACTGTTCATTCATTTTTGCTAGTTTTTCCTCTAGACTTGCTAATCGGGGGAGGTTGTCGTCTCCTCCCTCATTAAATCCATGGAAATAATTATCACCACCTTCCATTGCACTGCTCTTATCTATATTTCTAGTTTTTATATTTTTACTAATTTCTTTGACTTCACACCTCTGTCATCTGCGCATCTCAAGTTGACATTCCTTCTGATGTCCGGGGCCCATTCGTCCCCTTTCCTCATCCCCCCCCCCCCTTTTTTTTTTTTTTTTTTTTTTTTAAACCTTCCCACTACACCACAAGCTTTCCCTTTCCCTACTAATACAACACAGGTACTCCCTCATTGAATTCATGATTTCTCCCCCCCCCCCCAGGTCCAATCGTCACTGTCTCTCTACCAATTGTATGTGTGTATTTACCTAGTTGTATTTTGCGGGAGAAGAGCGCTCATAGTGACCCACAGTTGTATCTTTCTGGATCCAGTTCTTTCTTAAAGTCATGTATAGTTTTAGCACTCACTGTTTTCTCTTTCAATTTATTCCATGTATCTATTACTCTGTGTAGAAAGCTGTTCTTTTACAAATCTCTTCTGTAACTGTCCTTCTTAAGTTTCATCTCTTGTTCCCGGGTATTTCTTCTGTCACATTAAGTAGATCATCCCTATCTAGGATTTCCATCCCTTTCATAATTCTGTAGATGTTTATCAAATCTCCTCTTTCTCTTCTTTGCTCCAGAGTTAGTAAGTTTAGTTTGTCCAATCTTTGTTCATATGTCAACTTGCTAAGTATGGTGCTGTCAATGCTCTTTGAATTCTTTCTAGTTTCTTTGTTTTTTATTGTACTGGGTGTCCATAGTGATGCTGCATATTCTAATTTTGGTCTTACCAGTGTAATATTTTCTTTATAATTTCCTTGTCCATGTAATCAAAGGCCACTTTCATTGATCTTATTAACCCCTTCCATACGGTGCTGCATACGTAGGCATCATGAGAAGCAAGTGGATACGCGAGGCTGCCATATCGACGTCTTGATTATATTTATTGTAGTTGCCCCTCCGTAATGACATACTCTCTAAACTGTCTGTAATCACATTTTCTATGGTTATCAAAATTCACGGGTGAAAGAAAGAACAATCAATATAAGCGGTGACTATATTTTATGATGGGAGTATTATTACGACATGTCGTACGGCTGGCATCAGCTGCTGCCCGCGAGATTTAAGGCCCGTACTGAAGAGGTTAAATTGTAAGTTTCTCTAACTATTTTGTTTACATGTTTGTCTGGTGTCATGTCATTTGAGGTCTCTTTCTTAGGTCTCTTTCTGAGTTTACTTTTGTAACTTCCTTTGTACCAATTTTGTATTGACCCAATATTCTATTTTTGCTTTTTCCAAATTCCATTATACTACATTTCTTAATGTTGAAATTCACTTCATTTTTTATGCTCCATTTCCAGACTTTGTTCGGGTCTTCTTGAAAAGATTTCCAATCTTCCTCTGTACTTATTCTCTTCAATAGTTTCACATCATCTGCAAAGAAGTTTATAAAACATTCAATTCCTTCATTCATGTCGTTTATATAAACAGCAAGCATTATTGGAGCCAATACAGATCCTTGGGGGACTCCACTTATCATATTTACCCAATTTGAGTTCTTTTCTATAAGTGCCAATCTCATTTTTCTTATGTTCAAGAAGTCTTTCATCCATTCCAATAATTTTCCTTGTATTCCACCTATTGTTTAAATTTTTCACAGTAGGTTTTTGTGTGGAACTTTTTCAAAAGCCTTTTGTAAGTCCAAGAAGGCACAGTCTGCCCAGCCATCTCTTTCTTGTATTATTTCTACCAATCTTGAGTAAAAGTATATTAAGTTTATAGTGCATGATCTTCCACCTGTGAATCCAAATTGGTTGGGTTTTAGTATTTTGTTCTCTTCCAAGTGTTTAGTCCATTTATTTTTGATAACTCTTGCACATATTTTTGCGATTGTGCTTGTAAGGGATACTGGTCTATAGTTTGTTGGATTTTCTTGATCTCCCTTTTATATTGGTACAACATTTGCTTTTTTCCAGTCCTATGGTACTTTTCCTTTGAGTGAAGAGACAATTATCTTGTGTATTTTATCTGTGAGTTTATCTATGCACTCTTTTAATATCCAATTCGCTATTCCATCTGGCCCATGTGACTTTGACATCAAGTTTATTTGGTCCCTTATTTCTTTCTGTGTCACTGTAATTTCTTTCATTTTGGGGGTCTTTCTTGGTGACCAACATTCCACATATGTGAGCTTTCAACTGTAAATGCAGACTTAAAGTGTCTGGTCATTACTTCAGCCATTTCTACATCTGTGTATTCTTTATTTCCTTGCAGTTTCACTATTTCATGTTTGTCTTTTAGTTTATAGTTTACATATCTGTAAAATAGTTTAGGTTGATCTTTGCATTTTGCTATATCTTTTTCATAGTTTCTTTTTTCCTCTTTGTGTATATCTAAGTATTCATTTATTTTTATTTTTAATACATATACCAACACTTTTTCCCCCTTACAAGGGAGGTAGCCAAAAAGGGAAAGGCATAAAATCATTTCCATCCATTCCATCCCTGGATACACTCCACACCCCTCCACCCTTCCTCTTATCTGAGCACCTCCTGGATGACGGGTCATCCCTGCGCCTTGTCCACTGCCCTGGGTCAGAAGCAGTGTCGCAAGACACAGCACATCCACAGCAAGGCCGCTTCATTAAATCGGCGACCCCCCCCCTCCATCCCCCCATTGCATAAAAGGAGAGGACGGGGAGAAATCCCTTTGGGCTGCGTTAAATTTTGCTCACACATACTACCTCACCCCCCATCCCCCGCCCATTCCACCTCACCCCCCATCCCCCCGCTCATTCCACCTCATGCAATCACAACATCATCCATATACAACCATTCTCCATTCACCCCTGTCTTCTGTCCTCTCCCGTCCTTCTTCAACAGACATTTCCCTCTTCCCCAAAGCCCCCTTCACCCCATCCATCCACCTCATCCAAGGACGTCCCCTCATGTTCACTCCCTCCACATCTGCCTTCCATACCTCTTTTACTAGTCTTTCTTCACTCATTCTTTCCATGTGTCCAAACCATCCTAATATTCTTTCATCAACCCTATCTCCCAGCTCCTTTTCCACCCCTGATCTCCTCCTCACCTCCTCATTTCTCACTCTATCTAGCCTAGTAACCCCCATCATACTTCTCAGACACCTCATCTCAAACACATTCAAACTCCTTCTCTCTTCTTCTCTTATGTTCCATGTTTCTGCCCCATACAGTGCTGTTGGCACAATCACTCCTTCATACAGTCTCCTCTTAGTATCCATTCCCAAATGTCTATTCCTCATTACACTCTTTAATTCACCAAGGCATTTACTCGCTTCTCTCAATCTACATTCTACCTCCACCTTCACTCCACCTTTTCCTGCCACATTTGCACCCAAGTATCTAAAACTATCCACTTCCTCCAGTCACTCTCCCTTAATGCTCACTTCCAGTCTACTGCCACTTTTACCCCTTGTACATCTCATCACCTTACTTTTACCCACATTTATCTTTAGCTTTCTTCTATCACATACTCTCCCAAACTCTGTCACCAACTTCCTCAATCCCTCCTCCGATCCTGCCACAAGCGCAGTGTCATCCACAAACAACATCTGGCTCACCTCCCACTTTTCTCCATTTTCTTTAACCATCTCGAATCCCTTGCCCACTACCCTTGCATTTACCTCTCGCACTACCCCATCCATGTATAAGTTGAACAGCCAGGGCGACATAACGCATCCTTGACAAAGTCCCACCTTTACCTCGAACCACTCACTCTCTCCATTTCCAATCCTAACACAAGCTCTACTACTCATAAAAACTCTTGACAGCTCCCAGAAGCTTTCCTCCTATCCCGTTATTTTTAATAACTTGCATATTTTTGCAATTGTGCTTGTAAGGGATACTGGTCTATAGTTTGTTGGATTTTCTTGATCTCCTCCCCTATATATTGGTACAATATTTGCATTTTTCCAGTCCTATGGTACTTTTCCCTCTTTGAGTGAGGAGTCAATTATCTTGTGTATTTTATCTGTGAGTTCATGTATACATTCTTTTAATATCCAAGTTGCTATTCTGTCTGGCCCATGTGACTTTCTGACTTCAAGTTTCTTTATTTGGTCCCTTATTTCTTTCTGTGTCACCTTCCTCTGTGTATGCCATCTCAGAGGAAGGAGGTGCTAACATGAGCTCCACACTAGCGCTTTCTTGCTAATAAAGGAAAAACACATTGTTGTAAGTTTTGGGATACAACAATATGTTTTTGTGTGACCAGTAAGGTATGCATCCGGTCCAGTTCTTGGAATCATAGTTTTAGCTTAAAATGGAGAGTAGCAATGAAGAAATAATGATCAGTGATCCAACCAAGAGGGGATTGGATATATCCAGAGTTGAGTCCCCATTGGGAGTAATCCCAAAGAAAACATGTTTAAACTTTAAGGACGACTTGCAGGTATGACAATGATTTATTCTTGGGAAGAAACTTAAGGGAGTGTCGCATCATTTTATAGGGTAGGTTTTTTTTTTTTTTTTTATGTTTAATGAATATAGGTATAAATACCCCTTACATTAATGTGTAATTCCTCAGGGTATTGTGTTCCTCCCATGTATATATAAGGCATAGTGAATATTTAATGAAGATATAGTGAGCTCTAGTGAAGCTCTAATTAATGGAAAATCCTTCCACATCATTCAGCTTGGTATGAAATGAAAACTTAGAGTCTGGGGAACAAATCTTATTGAATATATTTTTTCAAACTAATACCACTGATTTTTTATTAATTTGTTTCTCTGAATAATTCGAAAATGCTGCAAAATTCAGGTTTCATAAATAAAATAAAATAAATTTCTTTTATTTTTTACTGTAGAAAATAAAGAGCATGAGGTTTTCTTTTAAATGAAACAAAAATGAAAAAAATCCATAAAGAACAACTGAAGTTGTTACAACAGAAAGAACAAAAACATAAATTTTACAGGAAAAGGGATTTAAATTTTCGCAACCATTTATTTGGTGGTTGCGATGTATAGCAAATCTCCAATCCCTCTTCTTTGTTTATGTGTGAGGTGAGGGTGAGTGGTGTGGCATGGGTGGAGGAGGTGTAAGGTGGGCGTGGCTAGTAGATGCTTGTGGAGTGCTGGGTGCAGCTGTGCTGCTTTTCTCTTTCTTTTTCCTTCTTGTTTCTATTTCAGGGACTCATGGGCCCTCTCTATATTCTGCCACTTCACTCTCATGTTTCTTGTTAATTTCCCCATGATCACAGCAACAACACAGGGCGAGGAATCATAGTTGTGTTTGGTGAGAGCTCCAGGAGTGACATCACCTTACTTTGACCTTTTCAAGAGTACTGGTGCCCTGTCCACTGTCTTTGTGGGGTATGCTGGTGGAAGTTGTCAAATATTTCTATAAACATAATTCTGTAGCAAAAACAAAATAGCTATAAGAATGTTGACCCTATTTCAATATACAGAATGTTTATGCAATGGGGTTACCAGAAGTTGGCAATATTTTATGTTCTATCATGTATAAAGAAAATAGAAACGAAATACAGTTATATAACTTTGTATGAGTGTTGCCGACATCATAGAGATTCTTTTGAAATGTTTACCTAAAATTCACTCATGCAGGCCCATGCAGAGAGAGGGTCCTGGGGGTGCCCGAGCACCTGCCCCTTTTCCCTGTGCCCCAAAAGTGCCCCTCACAAAAATGTATAAAAATGAATGAAAAATTATTTCTCACAGGCTTTTTCCATTTTCTTACCATTTAGAAATTTTAATGTGAAAAATAGTGTTGCACCCTAACGGATAGTTGCCAAATACAAATAATACAAAAGAGTGAAGTGCCCAATTTCCAGCCCAAAGCACCTGCCCCTTGCAATGTCTGTGCACGTTACTGCGCTCATGTATCAGAATTTTTCGAATGATTGCTGCCGATACTTCCTTAAGGACAGTTACAGAAGGGATTTGAAAAAAAAAAACATCTTTCCACACTGAGTAATAGATAATGGAATGAATTGAAAGAGAAAACAGTGAGTGCTAAAACTATGATTTTAAGAAAGAACTGGATGCGGAAAGATACAATTGTGGGTCACTACAAGCATAGCTCTTCTCCCACAACATACAACTAGGGTAAACACAGACACACACACACTACTTTTCATATTGCTATTTTCGATTTTGTGATCTATTCCACATTATCCTTACCTTCTGTTGCCTTTATTACATATGGGCCCTTTCTAGTCATAGCATGACTCACCCCCGTTTGTCCATTCTATTTTTCAACCAAAGGTTGTATAAACTTTGTCCCACCATACTTGATTGTATAGGAGGGACAAAGTTTAGATGAAGAAATTGAAGAAACATAGAATAGGTAGATACTCAAAAGAAAATATAGGCCACTAAAAATAAAACTTAGGTTACAAATGATTACAGAGGAAGTACTATCTAGAACAGCAAAACTAGCAGGCAATGAACAACACAAAAATGTATGGATAAAAAAGTAATGAGCAATGAAGAAAAAGAAAAGGAATTTAGAAATGAAGCAAATGAAAAAAAAATTAGTTTTTTAAGTGGTGGACCTGAGGCTGAGAAAATGGTATATCAGGAAAAAAGAAACAAAGCGGACAGAAAAAGAGATGAGAAAAAAAATAGCCTATACCAACATGGAATGATTTCAGGACTGAACTAAATGACTATCTGGCATTAGAAAAACCAGACATAATGGGAATAGTAGAAACTAAATTAAAAAATAATTTACCACCAAATACTGTGGAACAAGGTCTATACAACTGTTGAATGAAGAATAGAAAGGAAAAACAGGATGGGGGAGTATTATTTTTTTACTAGGAATGACTTAAATGTGACAAAGATAACAGAAGGAAAAAACAACGTAGAATCAATTATAATAAAAGTTGAAAGATATCACATGAAAAGTAGAAAATTTGTAGTAGTGTATGTAGCCCCCAAAACACAGTCCTGGGCAGAAAGTGATCATTCCTAACTGTTGGAAGATACAAACTATGAACTGACCAATATACTGAAGGAAAGAGGAAATATAGTATTCATGGGTGATTTGAATTCAAAAGAAATATGTTGGGAAGAAATGAAAGTAAAGGGTGGAGAAGACATCTGGGGCAACATGCTGCTCGATATGACCATTGAATACACAATGACTCAGTAGATAAAGGAAAATACCAGATACAGAAACAATGAGGAACCATCGAGACTGGATTTAATACTTACGTCAAAACCTGAAATTGTGGACAGAATAGATTACAAAACACCAATAGGAAAGAGTGACCATGTACTAATAGAATTTGAATTAAAAGAGCAAATAGACCTAAGGAGAAATGAGAAACATAGAATAAGAAGACCAATGTACAACAAAACAAATTTTGAGAAACTTAGAAAACTCTTTCATAACACAAACAGGGAAAAATTCCTAAAGGAAGAAACAAGGATGGAAGAGAAATGGAATTTACTAAAAGAAATTTATAATCTGGGAGTGAACAAATATGTACCACAATAAAAACAAGAAAGAGTATACATAAAGAACTGGTACAACAAAAAATGTAGTGAAGCTAAGGATAAAAGAGACAAAGCTTGGAAAAAAGACAAACAAGCAAATGGCAGACATACATCAAACTAAGAAACGATTATGTATAAATACGCAGAGATGAAAAGAGAAACTATGAAAAAGAAATAATAGAAAAATGCAGGGAACATCCTAAACTATTTTACAGATATGTGAATGGTAAACTAAAAAACAAACAAGAAATAGAAAAGCTCTGCCAGGGAAATTATGAATGTACAAAAGAACAAGAAATGCAGAAATTATGAGCAATAATTTCAAATTGGTATTCACAATTGAGAGCTCTCCTAACTGTGAGGGAATTGCAAATTGGATACTGAAACAATGCATAGAGAAGGTAACGGATGAAATATACAATATAATCAAATGCTCACTCAAAGAAGGAAAGGTACCACAAGACTGGGAAAATGCAAATATTGTATTAATATGTAAAGGAGGAAACAAGGAAAATCCAACAACCACAGTAGCAAATAAATGTGAAAAAGTAATCAAAAGAAGATTATTTAAACATCTAGAAGAAAAAAACTAACTGAATCCAAATCAATTTGGATTTAGACAAGGAAGATCATATACAACAAACTTGATCTGCTTCTATTCAAGACTAATAGAAATAACACGAGAGGGATGGATGGGCAGACTGCGTCTATCTAGACCTACAAAAAACTTTTGATAAAGTACCACACAAGAAATTAATAAGAAAAATAGAATCAATAGGTGGCATCGGAGGAAAATTATTGGAATGAATGGAAGACTTCCTGACTGGGAGAAAAATGAGGGTAGTAATTAGAGATAGATATTCGAGATGGGAAGAAATGATAAGTAGTGTCCTGCAAGGATCGGTGCTGGCTCCAATCATGTTTGCCATATATATAAATGACATGGATGAAGGAGTGGAGTGTTACTTGAATTTCTTTGCAGATGACACAAAAATACTAAAGCAAGTAAAAACAAAGGAGGATTGTGAATCATTACAGTCAGACCTGGACAAAATCTGGAAATGGACTCAAAAGTGGGAAGTGAACTTTAATATCAAGAAATGTAGTATGATGGAGTTTGGAAAAAGTAAAAACAGAATATAAAAAAGTTATGAAATTGGTGAAGTGTGGTAATTATTATTGGGAATCTTAGTGTTTACCTTAGTTTGGGAAACTTTCCCTCAGAGTGTTATTTTTTCGATTCATGAGCCTTTCCTGAAACTTTGAACCACGCCTATCGTAACTCAAAATAAGACAATTAAACTCTCCTCCTCTTTATTTTGTTTATTAAATCTATGTAACAATTTTGGTTTAATAAATCGGGAATTAATTTTGAAAAATTACTTAAAGTAAATATTAACCCATGGCCTTCTGAGCTCTTTTCGAACTCGTAAGAGTCCTTTGGAATACTGTGCGCACTAACATCGGAACAGTCATCAGATTACCCTGAGCTCAGGACAAAGAAGGACTTCTTTTTTGGAAACCTCTAACCAAAGGATCACATCTTCGGTTCAGAGGGCCTTCAAGATTTTCGAATTTCTAAAGTATCTACATTTAGAGAATCTACACTGGTTAAAACAGAGGTGACCAGTAAGTTTTCCAATGTATTCCTGAAATGTTAAACCATAGTTTTCATAGGTCTAATCTTCTCTAAATGTAGTCAATTTAATCCTTTCTAATTTGAGAATTTAATCTTCAATGGGGATTCTCTTATTTTCCACAATTCTTCTTTGAAAACCAATGGAATTTCTCTAAAGAAACCTGAGAAGGGTACTTCCTATACTCATTCTAAAAAGACTGTTAAATTCTTTCCTCCCAAAAAGTTAGGCAAAGAAAAGTTACTTGTCAATTTCTGTTTAGAACCAGTAAGTTTACAATTTGATCCTTTGCAGGAAGTCTTTGTTAACTCTAATGTAGAGTATGGTCTTGATAATTTTTATTCTTTAGAATCCATTGGCATTAAAGAAGAACAAACCCCTGACATGCTTTGGAAGTTAATAAATTTACAGTCCATTTCCTTCGAGCATGTACACTATTATGTAAAGATCCTGTGGAAAAAGGATTTGGTGGACCTTGTTCCCTCAAATCTAAAGATAGCCTTGGCAGCAGGGCTGGGGAGTCGGAACACAAAACCTCCGACTCCAACTCCTCTATTTTTGGCACCTCCGACTCTGACTCCTCTTCATGTAATTAACTGATTATGGCCTACATATTTTATAAAGCCTATGCAACACACATACGCTCCAATCTTGAGTAGACTTATATCATTATAACTGGTTTATATCAAAGAATAAATATATATGTTATAGTATGGCTTTCCTATGTTTGACCTCTTCATTAATACTCTTTATAACTGAAGTAGAGACAAAAATTTTGAAAGGATATTGAAGAAAATTCAGTAAAAAAATTATTCTGTAATATAAGACATTTGACATAATATATATCTTTGCAAATAAGTGATAAGTACATTTAAAAACAAAAATACTGTTTTTTATAACAAGTTGAAATATAACCTTTGTAAATATATAATGTAAGATTTTTTTACATAGATAGTTTTGCAAATACAAAAAAAAAAATTATAAAAAGTTTAGGCAAATTTCTTGAAAGGAAACAGTAAATATAGAGAAAATAAACCTTACTGATACGAGTACTGTACAAGGTCGAATGTTACGGCTGAACATGTATGATACTGAAAGGTATATGTATCATACATACTTTTTGGGTATCATTATACTTCATATGTTTTCATACCTTCTTTTGTCTTAATGTACTGAAATTACTGACACAAGTACCTCTTGGTTTAACTACATACTGGTACTGCTATGCGATTATTGCAAAATGGACATTACTCTGGTTCTGGAACCAATCTTATCAATACGAGTACAAAACAAGATACAGCTGAACATGTTTGAAACGTGAAACTTTTTTTTTCAATTTTAAATATCCTTATTTCAATAATTCAATGTTAAAAAGTATAGAGGGGAAAAAGAAGGGGAAAGGAGTGAAGAGATAGTATTATTGCGTTAGTCTACAGTTGAAATCATAATTATCCTACTGTTTGGCAACACAGCAGCGGGAGAAACTACCAAACTGATGGAGTGATGGAAACGATGCATATGGAACTTGACAGGAATATTACAGCTCCCGTGACTGTGTGTCAACAGAAGGTGTAAATTAGAGGTGTTTGATTTATTCAAGTAATACTTTGGATGTTTATCGGTCTATGTATAAATTTGAAAGCCAGCATTGCACAAGGATGTTTTGGGGGTTTAGTGGAATGACCACGAAGATAAGACGATGAGATTTATTACATTTTATAAAATTATTTTTTTTTATAATCTACTTATAAGGAGTGTGCACTGCATAACTCTACAGACTAAACAAAGGCATTATAAAATGTAAATTTAACTGGAGTCGGAGTCAGTATATTTTTACCGACTCCGACTCCAGTGACACTGTAAATGCTTCTGACTCCACGTCCTGACTCTGACTCCCCAGCCCTACTTGGCAGTGGCACAAAGGGTCTATGACAAGCTTGAGCAAAGGGGCCTTAGGGAGGAGTATGAAGCTGTGTTTGACCAGCAAGAGGCCTTGGGTATTATTGAACCAGTTACTAAAAGAGTCCCTAGCCGAATTTTTATACCCCATAGACATGTGCTCAAGAATGATGATCTTGCTACCTCTGAAATAAGACCAGTTTTCAACTGCTCTCTCAAAATAGGAAAAGCCCCTTCCTTAAATGAAGCTGCATTCCTGGGAGTTGATTTGATGAACAACCTCCTCTCTCTCATGTTGTACTTCAGAACCAACAATTTTGTTATTTTAGCAGATATTATGAAAGCCTTCTTGCAGTACCGTTTGAAGGATGCGGGTGATCGTAATAGGTTCTGTTTCTTTAGGAGGATTAACAACCAATATATACCTTACAGATATAATACTATCATTTTTGGTTTAATCTGCTCTCCCTTCATACTGAACTTCATTATCCAACATCATCTTTCCATGCAACCTGACACTCTAACCTAACCTAACCTAACCTCCTTAATTAAAGATAAATTCTATGTAGACAATCTGGTCTACACTACCAATGAATTTCATTCCCTCCCTGCTATGGTTGAAAGGATTAATGAGATCATGCTTAATGGAGGTTTACCTCTCAGGGAGTGGGCATGCAACCAGACTTCTGTTCTTTCTGTTCTTGAACAAGAAGGCATTTGCAATAAGGAAGAGGTAAAGGTGTTGGGATATATTTATAATAAGAATTATGATACCTTGAGAATCAAGGATGTTTCCCTTAACAAAGATGCCTCAACCAAAAGACAAGTTTTGTCTTCTTTGGTTTCTATATTTGATCCATTAGGTCTTTTTTGTCCTGTGTTATTACAAGGGAAATTTCTTATTAGATGTGCCAGCAAATGGTAGATTGGGATTTGAAATTGGATAGCGAGTTGCTTACAAGATGGAAGAAGTTATGCGAAAACTTTAGGGAGGTTAATAACTTATCCTTTAAAAGGAAAACTTTCTGTTCTGAATCTCCCCTTAAATTATTTGTTTTTGCTGATGTTTCTAAGCCTATGGATGTGCCATCCATGTAGGGCAAGAAAGAAGAGAGTTAAAGGAATCTAATGGCTCTCTTCTATTTGCCAAGGTGTGGCTCCTATTAAACAAAGAACATTACCTTCTTTGGAGCTTATGGCAGCTTTACTATCTTTGAAATACCTCAAAACTATTTTTGAGGAAGGACTGGTGTCTCCCCCACGGGTTGATTCTGTGGTACTCCTTGTTGATAGTCAAGTTGTTCTTTCTTGGATCCTGACCAACAAAGCTCCAAAGAAGAATATATTTGTTAATAATAGATTGAAGGAAATTTCCAATCTTTTGAAAAATTTCAAAGCCAAGTATACTCCTATTTCCTTTACTTATGTTCCTTCTGAACATAATGTGGCTGATTTTATAACCAAACCTTGCAGTGCTAAGGTGTTCAAGGAAAAATTCAATTGGTGGGTTTATGGACCAGAGTGGTTGTTATTGCCACCTCATACTTGGCCGAAGGGTCACTTGGGATGTATTCCCTCTAGCATCAAGGGAGACATTGTCAATGCAGCTGTTGTTCAAGTTGACACTCCTCTTCTAATTGATGAGTTTAAGTTTTCTTCTTACAGCAAACTTTTACATCACACTTCTTTGATCTGGCTGTCTTTTTGTTTAAGAAGTCTAAAGCTGACCCAGTTAAGGCTGCTTCAAATTATTTGATGGGTATAATGCAAAGGGATTCCTTCCCTGCTGAATTGGCTTATTTACAGAACTCCACTACTAATGACATACCTTCTTTAATAAGTCGAATGAACTTGTTCTTGGACAAGAATGGTCCAAGGGCAGAATTGACAAGAACATTGACCTCAAATATGAGGTTGTGAATCCCCTTTTTTTTTTTGTCCAAATCCCATCATTTGACTAAACTCTTGATATTCTTTCCTCATTGCCAAGTAATGCACATGGGACTACAAGCTACTCTTAATTTCCTTCGCACGCATGGATTCTGGATCATTAAAGCCAGACAAGCTGTTTTAAACATTTTGAAGGATTGTATACTTTGTACATACATGTACCAAGGCTTTTTCCCCTTTACAAGGGAAGTAGCCAAAAAGAAAAAGGCATAAAATCATACCCACCCATTCCATCCCTGAATACCCTCCACTCCCCTCCACCCTCCCTCTCATCCTAGCACCTCCTGGATGACGGGTCATCCCTGCATCTTGTCCACTGCCCGGGGTCAGAAGCAGCATCGCAAGACACAGCAAGGCTGCTTCATTATATCGGCAACCCCCCATCTACGTCCCCCCATGCATAAAAGGAGAAGACGGTGAGAAATCCCCTTGGGCTGCGTCAAATTTTGATCACACATACTACCTCACCCCCCATCCCCCCACCCACTCCACCTCATGTGCCACAACATCATCCATATACAACCATTCTCCATTCACCCCCGTCTTCTGTCCTCTTCCATCCTTCCTCAACAGACATTCCCCTCTTCCCCAAAGCCCCCTTCACCCCATCCATCCACCTCATCCATCCACCTCATCCTAGGATGTCCCCTCATGTTCACTCCCTCCACATCTACCTTCCATACCTCTTTTACTAGTCTTTCTTCACTCATTCTTTCCATGTGTCCAAACCATCCTAATACTCTTTCATCAACCCTGTCTCTCAACTCCCTTTCCACCCCTGTTCTCCTCACCTCCTCATTTCTCACTCTAGCTTAGTAACCCCCATCATACTTCTCAGACACCTCATCTCAAACACATTCAAACTCCTCTCTTCCTCTCTTATGTTCCATGTTTCTGCCCCATACAGTGCTGTTGGCACAATCACTCCTTCATACAGTCTCCTCTTAGCATCCATTCCCAAATGTCTATTACTCATTACACTTTTTAATCCACCAAGGCATTTACTCACTTCTCTCAATCTACATTCTACCTCCACCTCCACTCCACCTTTTCCTGCCACATTTGCACCCAAATATCTAAACTATCCCCTTCCTCCAGTTGCTCACCCTTAATGCTCACTTCCACTCTGCTGCCACTTTCACCCCTTGTACATCTCATCACCTTACTTTTACCCACATTTATCTTCAACTTTCTTCTATCACACACACTCCCAAACTCTGTCACCAACTTCCTCAATCCCTCCTGCGATCCTGCCACAAGCACAGTGTCATCAGCAAATAACAGCTGGCTCACCTCCCACTTTTCTCCATTTTCCTTAACCATCTCCAATCCCTGACCCACCACCCTTGCATTTACCTCTTGCACCACACCATCCATGTACAAGTTGAACAGCCAGGGTGACATAACGCATCCCTGATGAAGTCCCACCTTTACCTCGAACCACTCACTCTCTCCATTTCTAATCCTGACACATGCTCTACTACTCTCATAAAAACTCTTGACAGCTCCCAGAAGCTTTCCTCCTATCCCATATATCCGCAAAACCTCCCACAGTGCCCTCCTGTCTACCCTGTCGTAAGCCTTTTCCAGATCCATAAAATCCCCCAAAAAACTTTTCCCTTTCCTATAGCTTTCTCACATATCTGTCTTACCACAAAAATCTGATCTACTCAACCTCTACCTATCCAAAATCCACACTGTTCCTCACCAATTACTCCCTCTGTTCCTCTCCTAATCCTCTCAATCAAGATCCTCCCATAAGCCTTCCCAACTACACTTAACAAGCTAATCCCTCTGAAACTACTACATTCACACTTGTCCCCTTTTCCCTTGTAAAGTGGATTTATACAGGCACTCCACCAGTCCTCCGGCACTGTACCTTCTCTCCAGCAAACATTAAATAACCTCACCAGCCAGTTCACCATCACTGTACCTCCTTTTTTTTAGACATTCTGCATGGCATCCATCCAGACCAGGTGCCTTACCTGCTTTCATCATCTTAACAACTGCCCTCACTTCATCCTTCCTTATTTCTCCTCCATTTTCCTCACTCATCACTCTCATTTTCTTAGCATTTCCCACCGCAGCTATCTTTCCCTCCCTATCCTTCTTCACAATTAGTAACTCCCTAAAATATTCTGCCCATCTTCCCCTTACTGCCTTCTCTTCCATTATCATCTCACCATCTGCACCTTTTACCTTTTCTTCTCTACTTGATTCACCTCCTCTTCCTCTCTTAATTTCTTTCCAAAACATCTTTTTATTCCTTTCAAAATGTTCTATCATAATCTTACCCCATTTCACATCTACGCTACTCTTTGCCTCCTTTACCTTTTGCTTTACTTCTCTTTTCTTTTCTTTGTACCTCTCATATGACTCCCTCATCCTATTTTGTAACCAATCTGTGAAAGCTCACATCTTCTCTTCTACAACCTTCTTTGTTTCCTCATCCCACCATTCACTACCCTTCCTTCTATTTCCTCCTGTCCTTCTTGTTCCACACAACATCTTTGCACACTTTGTGACTCCCTCATTGAACCATCCCCATTCCCCTCCACTCCTAGCTCTACTCTATCCTTCACTCCCTCCCACTCCTCCCTCAACTTCTTGTACTCCTTCTCCTTTTCCTTTTCATTTAAAGAGTTCACTCGAAGCACCTCCCTACCTTTTGTCCTTTTCCCCTTCCTCCATCTATCCTCCACTCTCAACTTACCTTCCACAAAAAAATGATCTGATATTCCCCCACCCTCTCCCCTTAGCACATGTACATCCTTAACTCTTATTATTATACACCTGTCTACCACTACATAGTCCATTGATGCTCTATCTACCACCCTTCCATCCACCACCCTCTCCCATGTGTACTTATGATTGACTTTCTTCCAAAACACTGTATTTGCTATCATCAACTCTCTTTCCAGACACATCTCCACCATCAACTCTCCACTACGATTCTTTCCTGGAACTCCACACTTCCCAACCACTCCATCAATTGGTTCATTTCCTATCCTAGCAATAAGGTCTCCCAGTACTGTTACATTGACATTTCTTCCTAATACCTCTATGCACTCATTTAAATCTATCCAAAAAGCCTCCCTTCTACACTCTTCTCACTGCCATGCCCACATGCACTTACAAAAACCCACATCTCCTTTCCCAGTTTCACCTTCATCCACATTATCCTTGAGGAAACCTCCTTCCACTCCACTACACGTTTACCTATCTCTACACTTACTAATATAGCCACCCCTTCCCTTCCTCACCCTCTCTTCACTCCTGATAACCTCCCACTTACACTCCCAAACTTACACTCGCCCTTCCCTTTCAACTTAGTTTCACTCAAAGCCAACACATCCATCTTTCTTCTCACAAACATACTACCTATCTCTTCCCTTTTACTCTCATCTGTACCACATCCACACACATTAAAAGACCCAAACCTTAGGGTGCTGGTTGGAATACTCCTAGACCCTCTTATGCCTTTACTTTTTTTTAAGAATGTCCCCTGTGGGGCTACAGGGAGAAGGATGCCTGGTCCCAGTCCCCGTCCCTTTTTTTCTCGCCTCTTACGATCCAAGTGGAAATACTTGGTGGCAGTATTCTTTTGCCCCCACCACAGGGTAGGTAGGCAAAAAAGGAAATGAATATTCAGAGAAATGGTACAGAACAGTAACAAGGGTTTGGGGGACAGCATAACAGAGGGACAGTCGTAGTATAAAAGTGTCATCATTTCTCTGTGAACAGAGTTTTCCTCTATCACAGACAAAATGCAAAATGATGTGTGGCTCTGGTCCGTAGGGGCGCCCCATATATACCCTAAAGTATCAACTGCATGCTACTTTGCCACAATAACATTCAGCCAATACCCCAGATGGGGAGTTTGTAAAAAATATAATTCCCATGCTGTTAACTATCCTTCTTCCTCTTTACCTGCCTCAAGAATAAAGTTAAGTGTGCCTTTTGCCCATACTGGTGTGGATTACACTGGGCATTTATGGGTTAGAGACAGAAATGGAGATAGGGCAAGGCTTACATTTTGATATTTACTTGTTTCAATACTAGAGCTGTCCATTTGGAAGTTGTGGATTCGATGTCCACTGCTGAGTTCATTTTGACTCTTGTTAGATTTACTAACAGATACGGAATTCGTTCAGTAGTTTATTCTGATAATGCCAAATCCTTTATACAAGCAGGAAGTATTATTGGACAACTTCTATCATCTTATGAATTTGAAGAGAAGTTTAAAATTTCCCCTATTCAGCACAGAACCATCCCTGCTTATGCTGCATGGTATGGTGCCACTTGGGAAAGGTTAATTCAGATGGTGAAACAATGTCTCTATAAGGTATTGGGTAGGTCTGTTCCTTCCTTGGCAGAGATTACCACTCTTTTGTCCGATGTTCAAAAAATTTTGAACAATAGACCTCTTACTTCTCGTTCCTGTGAAAGCGAAGTAGATATTATTAACCCTAATCATTTCCTTATAGGAAGGACCATTCCTTCCTTGCTGTTTGGCGACTTAGTCATGGACTGTAGGGATTTTTTTTATGAAGAGTTTAAGAAACGATGGCTAATGAAGTACTTGGTCAGCTTAAGGGAAAGGGATAGAGCTGCGAATCACAGTTCTAGAAGCTGGGAAAAGGGTGACATTGCTTTTTTGAAACTTCCTTTTAAGACCAGACCTTTCTGGCCCTTACTTCATGTTGTTGAAACCTTTTCTGACCAAGATTATGTGATACATACAGTCACTGTCATTAAGCCCGATGGAAACTCTATCTAGAGCTCCATGCTGAGTTACATTCCTGTCATGGGGATCCTATTTTGCAGGCTAGCGAGTTGGAGCCCTTTGAAGAGGCCTCAAATTTGGAGGAGGTTATTTCTTTGGAAAACAACTGTGTTGCTCCGGAACCTACCTTTTTGAGACCTTGTAAGACTGTGCTAGCCTCTAGAGACCAAGTAAGGTCCCCTAGCTCTTAAAAGGTTATTGTAAATTTTCCTCAAAAGTGTTGTATTCATTAAACACTTTCTTTTTGTTGTCAGGGAGGTTGTGGTAATTGTTATTGGGAATCTTAGTGTTTACCTGAGTTTGGGAAACTTTCCCTCAAAGTGTTATTTTCTTCGATTCATGAGCCTTTCCTAAAACTTCAAACCACGCCTATCGTAACTTTAAATAAGATACGATTAAACTCCCCTCCTCTTTATTTTGTATATTAAATATATGTAACAATTTTGGTTTAATAAATCGGGAATTAACTTTGAGAAATTACTTAAAGTAAATATTAACCCGTGGCCTTCCGAGCTGTTTTCAAACTCATAAGAGTCCATTGGAATACTGTGCGCACTAACATCAGAACAGTCACCAGATTACCCAGAGCTCAGGACGAAGAAGGACATCTTTTTTGGAAACCTCTAACCAAGGGATCATGTCTTTGGTTCAGAAGGCCTTCAAGATTTTCGAATTTCTAAAGTATTTACATTTAGAGAATCTACACTGGTTAAAACAAAGGAGACTGGTAAGTTCTCAAATGTATTCCTGAAATGTTAAGCCGCAGTTTTCATAGAAGAAGAAATAAAAAAAGTAAACTCGGAAAGAGACCTTGGAAAAATAATCAGCAAAGACATGACACCGGACAAGCATATCAACAAAATAGCCGGAGAAACCTTCAACCTATTAAGGTCAATGAAAGTGGTATTTGACTATTTGGATGAAGAAATTATTTTAAAAATATTAGTTACATTATTAAGACCAAAACTGGAATATGTAGCAACACTATGGACACCCAGTACTAAAGAGAATATAAAGAATACAGAGAGCAATGACAAAGTTGGCACCAGCTCTTTCCAAATAAACATACAAAAATTATCCAAATTGGAATTACCAACACTGGAGCAGAGAAGAGAAAGAGGAGATCTACTATCTATAGAATCATGAAAGGAACGGAAATCCTTGATAGGAATGATTTACTAAAATGTGACCATGAAAAAACAAGAGGACATGAAAAGAAACTCAAAAAGGATAACTATAGAAGAGATCTAAAAAAAAAAGAAAGAAAAAAATAGCTTCCCACACAGGGTGCTGGATATCTGGAATGATTTAGATAAAGAAACAGTGTGTGCAAACACTATTCAAGATTTTAAGAAAAAACTTGATGCTGAAAGATACAACGACAGGTCACCACGAGCATAACTACCTTCCCGTATAATACAACTAGGTAAATACACACCAACTGTGTGCACTTTACCACTTCTACCATGAAGCATACCCATTCTTCTATACCTTCTTAACCCCTGTCCCTCACCATTTCTCATACTTCTGTCAGCTTCTCATGGTACCTCAAATTATGTTCTACCAAGAAATGAACTGACAGTTCCCCCATTCTTTCTCCTGGAAACATGAATGTCCACAATTCTTCAAATCCTCTCTTTGGGGACCATTATATAATCCATTAATGCCATGTCAACCACCATTTCCCATGTATACTTATGCTTGTCTCTTCTTAAACCCTGTATTTGGGTTTACAAAAGTACAGCTAAAGCTGTAATATGAAAACTATAATTTGTTGAAAAACCACCCTTGAGTGTAATAGAGCCACCATAGATTGCAGTTGGATCTGTACAGCTCCAAACTGGTGATAATTTTGACAATGTTTCTTTTTTCTCTTTCCAGGATTAGTGAACTGAGTCATAAGGTAAGAGATCCATGGGACCTGCATACAGAAGACACAGGAGAATCACCATCTATCTCTTGTTCTTTATCTTAACTTGGTTGTCAGCAATCTTCCTCAAGATTCAATCACTAAGGGTCATGGTCTAAGATCAGAATGATCATACTGTCAACCATTACATGTCAATGATGGGTGACATTGATCGATGAAGCACTTTACAGCATGTGATACTTCAGAGGAATAACTAGTATTACCTGTACTTGTGATACCAGTAGGATTATTAGATCACCTAATTGGTCAGTGTTGCAATCATGTTGGAATGTACTTACAAGACATCCTCTCAGGGAAGCTGAATAATTTCCTCAGCTACTCATGTACAAATCTTGTAAAGTATCTGGTATTGAAACTTATGTTGTCTTGTCTTACACCAAAATTGATAGATGATGATTAATTGAACTTGAATCTCTTAGATTGTGTGTAATGTGATAATAATTCCAGCACCCAAAATTAAATTTTTGAATTTCCCATCATGGTTCACAACTTGTCACCGAATCTGAATTGATCATGAAATTTTAAGTACAGTATATCCTTTGACAACCATTGTTCTGTCAACTTTTATGGAAATACAGCTTTAATATAGTCCTGTTGTTTGTAACATGGAGTGTTTCTACCTAAACAGTCGTTCAACAATTTTATAACTTGATCATTATGTTTGCATGGCTTTTTAAGGAAACTGAGTGTGATGTGATATTGAAATAATGATACTCCAGATTTAACCTTGTTGATAATAACTGGGGAGGTATAGTATTCAGGATAAAAAGAGTTTTATCATCTTGAAATACTAGTCATTTGTGATGGTTATTACCTTTTAGTTAAAGGAGGGATTGTAGTTGATGATAATACATATGAAAGTGAGTGACATGGATGTGTAAGAGTAACAAATGCTTAAATAGATAATTCATCATTCAACTTGTGAGGGCAATCTTACTAACTGATGCTTTGTTAAGTGATGTGAAAAGAGTAATTCCCTCTTCTGTTTTAATCCTTGCTTGCTGTAGAGGAGCTGATAATTGTGAAAATTTGCAATTGGTGCCAATGTGTGTGGCTTATGAGCAAACTGTAAAAGAAAATATACATAATGCTAGAACAAAATTTAGATAGTAGCAGAAACTTTTAAGAAAGATTTAATGGGTCAGACCACTTTATTTTATTTATCTATTTTTTGTCAAAAAGTAAAATTGCTGCAAATTATAAAAGATTTTACACTGATATATTGTATTTTAGGGTGTCTTTCTGCAGTGGTCAGAATTATGTCATGTCAGTAATGTCATCTGTATGCATGGGGGGGGGAGGTAATTCTAGTTTAGACATGCTGCCCCCAAGGCTGACAAAATAATTATAATAAAAGAAAGATCAAAGGAGCCCTGAATATTTTACCATAATATACGAATTTTGCATTAGAATCAAGAGAATATGAAATATTTTTCCCATATCCTTTCTGCAATAGGGACATTGAATACAATTTTTAAAATCTGTTTAATTATTTCACAAGCCAATAGCTAAAACAAGCTGTAAGGGGTGGTGGAGATGGAAAGTGGTGATGAGGGACGGGGGGTGAGGGCATCACTGAGAACTTTACCCTGGGGCAGCACTTTGCCCTGGGGTGGCACTTTGCCCCGGGGCAGCACTTAGGTATGTAAGGGCTCTGTCTGTATGGCCTTAATTTTATTTGTGGTGAAAAGAAGGTAAAGCAAATTCCCCTAATGTACTTTTAATGCATTATTTATTTATCATAAGTTGTGTGCATGAATGATGTGTGTATAAACGTTTTGTGGATGAGTGTTACATATGAATTGGGCTAGTGACCATCAGATGTGGAAGGTGGTGGTGGTAGTGGTGGTGTGTGGGGGGTGGCACTTTTCGACTTGCCCCAGGGTGGCACTTACCCATGTCAGGGCCGTGGATCTGAGTTACAGCTCACAAAGTGTACTGAGTTGAAGTAATGTACTCACTTTTTGTATATTGGATTGACACTGCCTCTTTCCTCCCCCTACCTTCTTATATACTGTTCAAGGATTGCCATATGTACGCTAGTGGAGAATGGTGGGATTATCAATGTAAAATTAGCCACAATCAATTTTTTTTTTCTTTTCTTTTTCTTTCCTTTGCTTGAAACCTATTCTTATACCTTCTAAACCATTTCTAATCATACAGAATTATAACATTTTGGTTTAAAAATGGTTTGACCCCCATTTTATTTTATTTATTTCTGTTTATTTTTATTATTTTCTTAATCTAGTTGAATTAAATGTTGTGGAATATATGGATAGAGCAGAGAAAGAAGAGATAATAAGAATTTTAAGAGAATGTGATGAACAAAATTGCACATAGAGGAAGTATGATATTAAGATTTATAGGATGAGTTATGGGAAATAAAAAAAAATGAAAAAGGTAAATTGGAAGAAAAAGTACTTAAAATATTATGAAATACTAGTTGAATTACTATGATATTTTTCTTTTCTTTGTTTATTTGCTCATTTCAGTTCAATTGGTCCAGCTTAGAAATATGTTGATGCTGAGTTCCCAGATTGTTCCAGCATATTCAGTCTCTCTCATATGATTTATTAGCAAAATCTGGAATAATTTTAGTTACTACCATATGAATTTTCACTATCTTCTTAATATCTTTCTTTATGAGTGATCACCACTGCAGTAAATTCCACTCTAGGGTGAATCAGGTTTTCAAAAATATGATTTCTTTGTACCTGTTGCACAATGCTACTTTTATGATTTTCAGTATATTGTAGATTTCACAGTAATCCTTTTGATGTGTATTTCCAATATCATCACTTCCAAATCTTTATTATTTTGTGTGTATCTGTACAAATATACAATATGCATATATTCATGGCTGTTTTTTTTTTATACTAGAAGCAATTTAACTCGTATATTTATTTTCAACATAGAAACAATTGCTTCCCAATAGGTTTTGGAACCCCAATATTAAGTTTTTCCTAGTTGCAGTATTGTAGTGTATCACTGATATTCCTGTATTTATGTAGGCATTATACATAATTTGTTTTAATGATGCCCTGTACATGTTTTGTGTCTCTAATACTAGATGGCTAGACTGTGATGGAGAAGATGGAAGTAGTCATATTATTCTTTCACCTCCATATGTTCACACAAAATTAGCAATTATTGGTTGAGGCTCTGCAACTGAAGTGATATTACATATTGCCTTATGAAAGTATCCTCAAAGGGGCTGACAAAGGTCCTAGTACCCTCTCAATCTCATTGAGAAGAAATATTGGACTTTTGTCTGTGTTTTATTAGTACAGTATATGACTTTTTATGTCATATTTTTATAGTAGTAGGAGAAGAGGAGCAGTTATTAGTTGTCACCTCTTATGTGAAAATGTGAAAGAAATACAAAGTTTACTGATAGATATTGGCCCAGTGGGACAATGGGACAGGTTTGAAGGTGTTGACCAGTTTTCAAGATACATAACGGTATCTGTTGTTGATTCCTTCATAACATGATTATAATTATGAATTATGATTGTAATTTTATGCTTATGTTGCCCATCAGTGGTAGAAGTTATTTTTGGTTTTGTTGTGTGAGGTTTAATATTGTTTGTAATGAGGTGTGAAAAAAGAAATTTACTATTGTTTGGTATTGAAGTGCTTTGATTTTATTGTTCATGATATGATGTGCTTATTAATTTGAAATGCAGGTAATCTGTTGAGATTTTTTCCATTTGTAAAGCTTATAATTTTACTGGTAATTCTTGTTTTATATATCATTCAGGAAAGAAATTAAGGTCCTCCTGGAAGATTTTCAAGAGCGGGAGTCAGGTATCACAGAAGAATTTTTGTTATTTTGATATCCATTGATTTCATTTGAAAGCTTTTTAAACTAAATTTAAAATATCAAGATCATTTATAGACTTTTCTGTAGCTGTGTGAATCATCCCCATGCTTTCTAAAGAGAGAGATGGTTATACTTTTTCAGGAATGTAATAAAGAATTGATATCTTAATTGCTTATCATCTTTTACCAGATGGAATACATACTTTGAATAATACTTCTTGACACAATGGGAAGCTTAGCTTGATGTCATGTAGGAACACTCTAGCTGTCAAAATTTGTTACTAAATTTGCTGTTTATATCCACCTTAATTTGTCCACATCCTTTCATATTTGATCTACAGCTTTTGTCTTGATACATATACCAAAGGCTTTTTCCCCTTTACAAGGGTGGTAGCCAAAAAACAAAGGCATAATATCCAATTCCACTCATTCCATCCCCACATACTTCACTCCCATCCACCCATCTCACTCCCTCTTATCTTGGCTCCTGGATGACGGGTTTTGATATCAATGATAAATGAAACTGACTTGGTCCCAGCTCACAACTTCAAGAGACTTGTGTCTGAATATAAATCAGTCATGTAATGCTACATTTACTCTTCAAGAAATGAACACAGCTCTGTCATCTTGTAAATCATCAAAAATCCCTGATGGCATCTTCTGTTATATGTTGAAGGGCTTTTGAAAAACATACTGTCTTGTCCTTTTTGGTTGCTTTAATTCTATTTTTTTTTTTTTTTTTTTTTGTAGGGCTAGTACCCACATTGCAGTTCATATACACAGTTTGTTGTCCATGAATTGGCAAAAAAAAAAGTTCTAAAAGTAGTATCGGATAATGAGCAAGAAATAGACAAGAAAATAGGGGAAGTACACAGAATGGGTAAATATGTAGAAGGATAAAGTCAACCACTAAAGATTCAATTAAGGTCTAAATTGGCAGTGAGAGAAATCTTAAAATCAGGAAAATTAGCAAGAAGCAAACATAAAAATATATGGATAAAAAGACGTGAATGATGAAAGAGAAAGAATCATGACATTAAGAAATGAAGCTAAAGAAAAAACCAGAAGAGATTGGAGACTGAGAAAACTCAATTCTATTGGAGATATGAGACTGTTAAAATGGTTACTCAAGAAAAAAGTTCAGAGAATGACATGGAGGGCGTTGAAAATTAAAATTAGCATATACTAATATAAATTGATTGTCCGGATTGAGTGAACATAACAATTGTCTATCAGAAGCAAAACCTGATGTACCTAATGGTAATTGTGGAAACAAAATTAAGAGGTCTACTAGTACCAATGTTGGACATGGAGTATATAATCACTGGCTTAGAAATAGGGAGGAGAAACAAGGTGGAGTTGTGGCAAACCGTGACAGAAAAAAAAAAAAAATTGTAATATATATAGATCAACAATAATTCAGAGGCTGGAGGATTATCACACATTTTCTGGAGGAAGCGAGCTGTCATTGCACTACTCCTTGACTGCCAATGACATAAACCGAAGGATGAGGAGTTGTACTGTACTGCCGGTTAGTCGTCTGGTAGAACATGGGACCTGTGGGTATGTGGGTCCTAGTCCGCTTTCCATTCTTGGTTGAAAGGAAACTCGACCGTCATTGGTTCATCTATTCTTCTAACCTCATCCAAAAGCTTCCCAAACCAGGGAAGGGAGGGAATTTAGAACTTGTGTCCCATTTTCACTGGTTTCCAAGACCAGTTCCGAGACTAGTTCTGGTTTCCCATACTGGTTCCCTGTAAATTTACAACTTCCTCAGAAAAAAATACCACATCAATATGAAAATGGAGTAGGGTATCTGAAAGATTCGTGAGGCAGAATAAATCCTTACTAGACTAAAGCGAGGTAACATGAGGCTAATATGCCTCTTCCTGTAATATAACATAGGATAGGCCTCTTCAGAAATCTTTAAATTACCCTACTCAAAGTTTACAAATGATTTTAGGATATTCTATACTAGGTTGGGTGAGGCTAACCCCCTAATCGGAAGCCATTTCGTGACACCTTTATACAATAAAAGAAAGATTTACTTTTCCTACAACAGAGTCTATGAAAGTTATGAAACATAGTTATGAGAACGTAAAGGATTATCCAAACACGTAGCAATAACACAAGGTATGGTTATTTGCATTCGTGTAACTTGCATTCCCCTTTTACGTCTCATTTCCTTTCTCTATATCGGACATGGGATCTTTTTAAATGTCAATTACTGGTTCTGACTTTAACTCTTACCTTTTAAAAGGGACAATTTGAAGATGACCTTAATAGCTTGTTAGGCCGTCTGGCAGTGTTTACTTGGCATCTCTCTCTCAGACCACGTGAGCCAAACATCGAAAACGTTTTTGATCCCTTCTTTCCGATAGAGAGTAGGAATATAATTTTGACATAGTAACATTTTTACATGTGTTTGTTGATGAATACAGTCCTTTTTTATGGATTTCATTATAATTAATTTTAATCATTACAATAGTAATTTAAAGATATTAGAGCTGGATGATGAATCAATTTCTAAGTATACCCAAAATTATTAGATGGATAGCTTTTCACTCTGACAGAGTCATGTTTCTGGTTAAGAAAAACCTAAATGTGACAAAAGTTACATATGGAGTGAATAGGGGTAGAGATGATCACAATAAGAGTTGAAGCCAATAACATGAAAAACAGAAAACTTGCAGTGATTTATGTGCCCCCAAAAACAGAGTCTTAGAGAAAGACTACTTTAAAATGTTAGATGATATGAAATCTTCATTAAACGAGATACTGATGGATGGAAGTAATGCAATACTCATGGGTGATTTTATTAATTGCAAAGAAATTTATGAAGAGATGACATGACAGTGAAAGGTGAAGAGGATCAATGGGAAAATGTGTTACTCAACATAACCATGGATTATACAATGAAACAATGGGTAAAGGAATACATTAGAAGTGACCCCCTCCCCATGAAGTAGATAATAATAACATGGAAGGAAATAATGGATCAAATACAAACCTCGATGTCAAAAAATCACACTGCCCAGATGGAATAGCAGACTGGATATTAAAAGAATGTAAAGAACTAGCAGACAAAATATACAACAAAATAAGTTGCTCAAAGAAGGAAGAATGCCAGATGACTGGAAAAATGCTGATAAACCAATTTATAAGAGAGGAAATAAAACCCAACAAATTACAAACTGGTTTCCTTTACAAGCACAATAGCTAAAATATGTGAAAAAGTAATAAAAAGTAGATGGATAAAACATCTGGAGGATAACAATATATTGAATCTGAGACAATTTGGATTTAGGGAAGATCATGTACCACCAATTTGATCTATTTTTACTGAAGACCACAAAATATAATACAAGAAAGGAGCAGATGGGCTGATTGCACTTTCCTAGATCTAGAAAAAGCTTTTTGATAAAGTCCCTCAAAAAAAAAAAAAAAAAAAGGGGAAACTGGAAACCATAGGAGGGATACAAGGTAAACTATTGAAGTGAATGGAAGACTTTTTACATGGAAGAAAAATGAGGGTAGTGCTGAGAGACAAGACTTCTACTTAGGAAGAGGTAATAAGTGGTGTCCAACAAGGATCAGTACTGGCTCCAATAATGTTTGTCATTTATGTGAATGACATGGACGAGGGAGTGGAATGTTGAGTGAGCTTCTTTGCAGATGATGCAAAATTGTTAGAGAAGATGAGTACTGAAAGGACTGTGGTGAAACTAGTGCAAATAGCGACCACAACTTAGAATCAAACTGCTAAATTTTTTAGAATGAATACATGTGGATCTAAAATACCCAATTTTAGTAAAGCTCAGTTCATAGGATTATGTCAGGAGCTTCAGCTTACAGATTGGGAGGCAATTTTAAGCAAAAGACCTGTAGATCAGATGTGGGAAATATTTCAAAATACGCTTACTAAGACGATTCATACATCCCATTTAATGCAGGCACTGGTATGAGGGAACCAATTTCCCAAGTTCACTGCAGATCACTAGCAATGTGCCTTAGGATGTCAAGTATTATCCTTTTTGTTCACTCCACCAGTCCGTTAGAGGAGGGATGATAAGCAGTTACAAAAGTTTGGGTGATGTATTGTTTGCAAATGCTGGCTATGACCTCGTTCTTAAACTCAGTCCCATTGTCACTAAGCGTCACTGAAAGAGTAGTGTAAGGACAGAAAACATGGGAAACTAGAGCATGAGCAACAACTGGAGCAGATTTATTACGCAAGGGAGCCAATATCACAAAACGGCTAAAGTGATCAACACATACAAGAACGTACACTGAGCCTTGAATGCTACGGGGCAATTGCAAGAGATCAATGGCGACAGTGTCGAAGGGGCGAGAAGGAGTAGGATACTCTAGAATAGGAGCAGTGTGAGTAGAACCTTTGTTCTGAGCACAAGACTTGCACTGGGCTACATGAGTGGCAATATCTAAACGCATTCTAGGCCAATAATATTTCTTGTGAGCCATAGCCAGAGTTTTGTCATGACCTGACCAGATTGAGGGAAATCATGTGCAAAGGACTAGGGACTCGGGGATCACTAATTTGCCACATCTTGCTCAAACTTTCACGTTACGAGTGAGAACACTGTCTTGCAAGAAGAACTGAGACAGAGGTACAGGCAGACCAAACAGGGTCCTTACGTTGAGCTTTGGCTAAATCTCACAGGGAGAAGTGAATCACAGCAACAGTAGCAATGGGTACACTTCGTGAAAGTGCATCAGCAACATTGTTTGCTCATCCCGGGATATGCTTAAGGACTGGATTGAACTCAATAATGAGAAACCATCTGGCTAGGCGGCCTGAAAGGTTTTTGCCCTTGAAAAGTTGTGTGACAGCAATATGGTCTATGTAAACTGTGATAGGATAACCAAAGATTATGACACGAAAATTATTTAGAGCCCACAACACTGCTAAAGCTTCTAGTTGTGTAACAGAGTAGCGAGACTCAGCATTATTAAGTATCCGGCTAGCATATGTAATGACATGTGGACGACGACGACCTACTTGCTTCATTAGGACAGCTCCAATATCTAAACCAGAAGCATCATTGCAACCGGTAAAAGGAAGACTATAATCTGGGAATGCCAATTCAGGCGCCAGAGTAAGTGCATACTTCAAGGAGTCAAAACTTCTCTGATGAGCATCACGCCACTGAAAGAAAACATCCTTTTTGAGTAGATGAGTAAGAGGTGGTGCAATGGAAGCAAAGTCTTTTTACAAAAGCACAATAGTATCCTGCCAATCCTAAGAAAGAGCGTATTTGGTCAACTGTCATAGGTGTAGGAAATTTTCTATCAGCTTTGATCTTATCATTTGTATTACGAATACCATCTTTGTCTACTACATGACCTAAGAATTGGATGCTGGGCTTAAACAATGAACATTTGGGTAAATTTAGTTTCAACCGAACTTCAGCAAAACGTTATAAGACGAACGACAACTTATGGAAGCGACTTTCTAAATCCTTGGAAACTAGAATCAAGTCATCCAGATATACCAAAAAGTCCATTACCCACTAGTCCATGAAAAATTGAGTTAATAAGGCGCTGGCATCTTAAAGGAGCATTCCGTAAACCTATGGGGCAACGGAGCCATTCATAATGACCTGATGGAGTAGGGAAAGTCGTGATCATACGAGACTTTTCCTCCAAAGGAATCTGTCAAAAGCCAGGCTTCAAGTCCAAAGTGGTGAACACTGTGTTACTTGATCCTATGGACTGAAGATCACTCAACACAGGCAAAGGGTAATGATCTGGAACTGTGACATAGTTGACACGTCTATAATCCACAACAGGGCCGAATGATCCATTCTTTTTGGGCACAAGAAGGAGCGGGAAATTCCACTAGGAACGAGGCTCTTGGAGGACACCCTCACTCAATAACTCGTCAACTAAAGACTGAACTACAAGGCTACGAGAGTGAGGCAACCTGTAATAAGGTACGTAGACTGGACGCACCCCTGGTTTAAGGTCAATGCTATGGACAACACGATCCGTAACTCCCAGCCGTTCACCAGGTAAAGTCAAAGCTTGACAATGTGTCAAGAATAATTCAATGAGACAGTCTCTTACCTCAGGAAAATCAATGTTACCTACATTTGCCGCACAATGAGAGGCTAAATGAGCATGTGTAGACGATTGAATAGAAGCTGCTATTATAGGAGGTGAATCCTGGAGAGTGTCAACATCAACGACTTCAAAAGAACCTAAATGAATACCAGAAAAGAGTGCGATGGGAGCACCAGTAACGTTGTTTATCAGGGCTGTGGTAACATGGTACTCACGAACAATGAAAAGAGTACCCTCTAATGCAAGATGTCCAACACGAACAGAGTCAAGTTGAGATAAAACGTCAGAACCAATTGGAGCATCTAGAATGCGCACCGGGACTCGAACTGCACTAGAAGTACTAATATAGTGCTCGCCTTTAACAATAGCAGCGCAAGAAAGTATAGAAGGAACTAAAAAAAATAAACTCTTGAAAAGTTACTGCCTAGTCGGACCATGCACAGAAGGTGAACCATGTATAGAAAATGGCCTATCTATTGCAGAAATGACATTGTTGTCGGAAGTAACCACATGGTGCCGAGGATATATATCTATAGCATGAGTTACTAAAGTATCAAAGCCTAAGATACAATCACACTGGAGTATGAAATCGGAAACTACCACAAAGTTAACATGAAACACTTTAGCATAGGAAGAAGACATTAAAGGAATGCAAATAGATCCAAGAATAGACAAAGAGAGCGTTGTACAGCTAGCTAAGCACTACAAGAAGGTAACAATGGTACGTTGTACAAATCCTTGAGAGCAGAATATGCCTGGTTACCCAAAAGACTACATTCTGCCTCACTGTCTACTGTTACAGAGATAGGTATCTGGTCCACATAACACTGAAAATTAAGGAGTTGGGAAGAGACAGCAGCCTCAAAAGGGACGATCTTGGACTGGTCACTGTTAGTCTTTGGGATTTTGATACGGGCGCTTGGGAAAATGGGACTGAGTATGTTTGGGGATCGTACTATTTTCTTCTCTAAGCTTCAAAATCTTGGAACACTGATCAAAAGAATGGCTACACTGTCAATGGACATGACAGTAGCTAGATTGAGGCTGAAATGACATTCTTGAAAAGTCACGTGTGATGCTGGTAGAGGAATTAGTGAAACGTATACGTACAGGAGTCTGCTTAGAAATGCGCTCATGACGCTTACGAAGGAAACAGAAAACACTATAATTACCTATTTTATTACAATACGTGCATGTAAGTATGGTAGATACAGATTGAGATGAAGGAGTTCTCTGCGTATGTGTCGAAGACAGAGTAAGTGATGAAGGAGTGCTCTATGTAGGTGTTGAAAGCAGAGGTGGTGGAAGAGGAGTAGGAACCTCCGTAGTCTGTTGTGAATGACTGGGTAGTGCAGGAGTAGCAAGGCACGATGAGGCAATTCTTTTAACTTTCTAGAAAGCTTTGTTGCAAATGTTAGTAAAGATTCATCTGTCTGATAACTAAAAGAAGCAACCCTTCGTTCATAAGGAGCGAGGAACAAAATGTAGAATAGATACTCTAAAACAAGTCGGAGTCTAGGGTGATATAACTATTTACTACCCTCTGTGAATGTACCAATGAATCTAATGCTTCAGAGGCCACCGTACTAGCTTTAGCCTGAGCACGCATAAATTTTTTAGTGAGCACAGAGGAAGAGAGTACGACAGCCAACCTGAAGCACCAGAGAAAATTATCACCTACAAGGTTTGCATCAAACATTTTAAGAAAATTCGCCTTGAAGGTGGCATAATCATATTTTAAAGCTCTGGGGTTGCCGCATGAAGCTGACATAATCTTAGAGGCTAGTGAATTGGGAACAAGTTGAGATCAGATAAATAATATCTTTTCCAACCCTGTAATGACGTTAGTGTTGATGATACTATCCTCACATCGTTGAATAAATGCAGATGGTGAATAATTAGGATCCTGGTGCAATAGGGTAATGATGGAAGGAGCCCTAGCCGAGGCTGCCATTGTGTCACCGCAGAAAAAGGAAGATACTTTTTCACTAGACATATTGAGATGATCACTAACAGCTATAGGGGCAGGTATGATTCGACCGCTTCTGAACCACATGCATATAAAATTAGAAAATTATCACATACAGATCAGTGTTCAAACACACATAAATGCTGTTGTCGTCTGCCTGGAGAGGGATATTTGCGTGTTGAAGGAATACCTTTGGAAGGCAGGACAGAAGACCACTGAATGCAGTATGACTCTCACCCACACAGGGATTAGCTTCCGATCAACAGCTACGCACGTGATCCTGACACACACATCTACAAAAGCATTGAAATACGAAAATTGACATAAAAGGACACTATTGTTTAAGTGAAATTAGTCTCTCTTAGAATACGAGGAATGATGGAAAATGTAATTGTTGAAAGGGGCAAATATGAATACTAATGGTGATGTATTTACAATATGGCGGAGTCACAACAACACGGCAGCTACTGGAATCCCACATGGACTCGGAACTCAATACTCATCTGACAACATCCACGTGCACAACATTTGCATAGCTGGAAAACTGCAGCAATACGCTGAGAAATCGTGTAGCACACCGATGATAACAGGCTGGGGACGACGCCAATGCAGCTAGTGGCGAAGAAACGAGCTCAGATATCGGAGGCGGAAATGGCTGGAGTCAATGTCCAACAGAATAATACTAAGCAGTTCACAATTTCACTTTTTGCACTTCCGTAATAGTCACTAACTTGCGATCGCATTCAGTGCAGAGTTAAGTGAACCTAGCTGTAAAATGAGTAAAGGAGTAAAAAGAAGAAAAAAAAAAATACACGCCGATAAACCTGCGAAAACCTATAACACACTAGTGCCCTAGTTTCAGGTAAATTTTCACTGAATTGTTTCACAAAATGAAATTTTTAACCGCCGCCACTATATATATAATGATGGACTAATTAAAGTTTAACTCGTTGACACAATTATCATTTATATAAATTTTAGGCACGATACAGAGCGTGTGTCTTCAACCGAAATAGGAATAATACTGCTTTTACATAGCGTGGGCACGTTCAATCGCACGGGAATACAATTCCATTAGCACAAATCCGCTAGATGACTATATAGAGGTACATACATACTTAAACATATTTACATAGTGTTACAAATACATTATATAATATTGTAATCACAATACTTCCTACTACTACACAAAGGTCTTAGGGTTGAGGGTCCCTATCACAGAGTTTCGCCTCCTTCCGGACGGGCTGTTATATCACTGCCAGAAGAATGCATATGGGCTGGATTAATTCCGTTTGATAGTGCTGTTCCCGGCGCTAATGACTGTTTACAGGATTTAAGATCAGGACTCGCCAGAACTCCCAAGTCTCTCTCGCACACAGTTTTCTTTAGAAAAGTGTTACCTAAGCTATATCTGATTTCTGGTTTGAGTAAACCTACCTTTAACACACTGTACTTTAAGAAATCGAAATCCAATTGCCATTTCACTGACCTTGTGAACGATGTTGAGATCCTCATGAAGAATCTCGGTGTCTTCTGACCTAATTTGGCGTCCTATTTTAGTGTCCTCCGCAAACTTACTAATATCTCTAATTAATCCCATTGTCCAAGTCGTTTATATACATGATGAACCATAAGGGACCAAAAACCAAGCCCTAAGGAACTCCACTAGAAACATTCCTACATTTGGGACCCACTGTTTTTGTCACTGATCCAAGCTCTAATCCATTCAAACACTTTTCCTCCTATGCCATGGGCTTTGACTTTATTTTGTAGTCTCTGATGTGGCACCTTGTCGAACGCTTTGCTAAAGTCAAGGTAAATAATATCGTAACTATCATTGTTATGTGACGCCTTGTAGACATTAGTGTAAAAGTATAGAATATTAGACACACATGACTAACCCTTGGAGAACCCATGCTGTGAGTCACGAATTATATTGTCTCTCCATGTGATCTCTGATTCTATTAGCTAGTACACTGATCAACAAAATTTATTAAAATACCTGTCCCACAAGCAAAGGAGGTGAACTTGATAGAACCTTTTTCTGCTGGATTCAAATAAGTTTTCAGAATTTTTCTATCAGGCATAGTTTTTTTTTTTTTTTTGTGATTGCATATTAAATTTTAAACAATTATAACTAATAAATGAGGCTGATATCTCAATGAAAATTAAACTTATCTTTAAATGTAGAAATGTATACTTTTCTAGTGTATTTTTCTTCTGGGAGATCCCTTTTTAGTGTCCAACAGTAATCAGCCAACATTGAAGAGCTCCACTTCCCTTGATACCAGGTTTCCATGTTCAGAATGTCCTGGTGAAACCTCTGATTATGCTCGTCACTGATGGCGCCAAGATTTGTAGGGAAAAAGTCCAAGTGAGAGTCTAGAAAGTGGATTTTTAGGCTCATATTGCATCCTAATGTCTTGTAGGATGTCAGTAGCTCTTTTACGATTTCAGAATAGTTATTTGCTTTCTGATTTCCCAAAAAACTCTGAGCAAACTTTCTTAAATGACAAGCATGCATTTTTTTTTCAAGATCATCTAGCTCTTCATAAAAATTTTGGTCTCTCATCTGTTCCCTAATCTGAGGTCCAACAAAATGACCTTCTTTGATTTTTACGTCACTTAATCTAGGAAACTTATTTTTCAAATGTGAATCCCTTGCCAGTTACTGTCCTGTACCATTTCTCTGAACATTTATTTCCTTTATTCGCCTACCCTGTGGTGGGGGAAAAGAATGTTACCACCAAGTCTTCCCACTTAGTCGTAAGAGGCGACAAAAAACGGGACGGGGGATAGGATTAGGAGTCCTTCTACCTGTAGTCACAAAGGGGACATTCCTAAAAACAGTAAAAGTAAAGTAAAGGTGTAATGTGCAATGTAGAAATAAATTAAGCAGTAGACTGTTGAGAATAAATTGTACATAACATTATAATTTGGCAACAGCCCCACTTGAAGATTGTTTCTAAATTGTAACATTGCAACCGCCAGTATTCTCCTTGTGTACTGATTTGAAATGTACATCAGTTGAGTCTCGGAGTATTAAAGAGAACAAACCACAACTTCGTTTGTCTCAACGCCTCGAAACCCGTTGTAGACAACAAACAAATGTACAGTTATGACCTTTCACACACACACACACACACACACACACACACACACACACACACACACACACACACACACACACACACACACACACACACACTTCATCGGATGGACGACGTAGAGGACGCTCTGAGGAAAAAGTGAAATTTTCGTGGATCCCAAAGCAAAGGAAATACCTATTGTATTTACGGGGGTGAGGGGTGGGGGGTGGGGATTGAATTGCTCGTGGTGTAGTGGGAAAGTGAGGGAAAAGGAGAAGGGGAGGGATTACTGAGGGAAATGGAAGGAAATGAGGAAGAGGAGGACTTGGTCCAAGAGGCCAGACGGCTTGTAAACAAACGCCGAACCGATGAATTGGATTTCGATGATGGGACTAACAAAAATGTAAAGATTAGAAACATAGATAAGAGCAGTTCAATGGAAGGTGAGGATAGTAATTTCCAAGGATTTAATGAGGGGGCGGCGGATACCAAAACTGGAGGAAAAACTTGAACAAATGACTGAACATTGGGAGATTAGGTTCGGTAAAATGTCAAAAATTGCGGAGAGGGTTGAAAAATTGGAAGAACTAGAGAAGGCGAACAAAAACTTAACTGATGAAATAGAAGAACTAAAAAGACAGTTAAGAGAAGTAAAAGAGGAGAATGAAGAATTAAAAAGGAACAATAAAGACAATAAAGAAACAATAGCAAAAGAGGCACAGGGGTGGAGGAAGACCCAGGAAAATAGTAAAGTTGCATTTACTGATATAATTAAACAGCAAATGAAAGAACAAACTGAAGACTCAGTTATCAAAATGATGAGACAGAAGAAGAATATTGTTAGAGACTTAGCAGATATAAAGAAATGTATAATTATATTAGGAATGGAAGAGAAACATAACCCAGATAGAACCACAAGAATCAAGGAGGAAAATGAAAAAGTAAGTAGATTACTAAAATTAGTTCAAGAAGATGAACCTGAAATAATGAAACAAATTGAAGAGAAGTTTAGATTCCGAAAGTATAGTACAGATAAGACCAGACCAATTAAGATTAAATTCAGATCACAAACAACAGCAGAGAATATCTTAGCAAAAACAGGGAAGCTAGCAGAAAGTGAACGATATAAAAAAGTATGGATAAAAAGAGAAATGAATAAAGAGGAAACAGAGGGAAAAAAATGAAAAGGAAAGAAGCTAAAGAAAAAAACGAGACCAGAACGTAGTCAGAAAAACAAGAATTCTACTGGAGAGTAGTGAATATGAAATTGAAGAAATGGACCATAACAGAGAGAAACAAAAAAGAAACAGAGAATACAATGGAAATAACAGAAAGTTAAGAGTATCCTACACAAATATAGATGGGTTAATAAAAGAACTAAATGAAGTGAACGAGTATCTGAAGGAAAAAGATCCGAACATAATGGGAATTGTTGAGACAAAATTAAAAGGTACACTACCACCCAACAGCATAGGACACAATGCATATAATTATTGGATTAGAAACAGAGAGATAAAACAAGGGGGTGGAGTTATGTTCCTGACTAAGAAGGATATAAACGTGAAGTGTGTCACATATGGAAAGAACAGAGTAGAGATGATTATGATAGAAATAGAAGACAGAGATAAGAAGAGCAGAAAGTTTGTAATAAACTACGTGCCCCCAAAAACAGCCTCGTGGGAAGAGAGTGAACATAAAAGTATGTTAGAAGACACAAGAATAACACCAAACAAGATAATGGAAGATGGAGGAAGAATAGTTATGATGGGCGACTTTAATTGCAAAGAAATCTGCTGGGAAGCGATGACCGTAAAAGGTGGAGAAGACTCATGGGGAAATGTTCTACTTGAGATGA
>NC_134798.1:19877332-19879832 GCF_046742065.1 Oratosquilla oratoria
TGGAAAGAATGAGTGAAGAAAGACTAGTAAAAGAGGTATGGAAGGCAGATGTGGAGGCAGTGAACTTGAGGGGACGTCCTAGGATGAAATGGATGGATGGGGGGAAGGGGGCTTTGGGGAAGAGGGGAATGTCTGTTGAGGAAGGATGGGAGAGGACAGAAGACAGGGGTGAATGGGGAATGGTTGTATATGGATGATGTTGTGATGCATGAGGTGGAATGGGTGGGGGGATGGGGGATGAGGTAGTATGTGTGAGCAATATTTGACGCAGCCCGAAGGGATTTCTCCCGTCCTTTCCTTTTATGCATGGGGGGGACGGAGAGGGGGGGTCGCCGATTTAATGAAGCGGCCTTGCTGTGGATATGTTGTGTCTTGCGACACTACTTCTGACCCAGGGCAGTGGACAAGGTGCAGGGATGACCCGTTATCCGGGAGGTGCTAAGATAAGAGGGAGGGTGGAGGGGTGTGGAGTGTATTCAGGGATGGAATGGGTGGGAATGATTTTATGCCTTTCCCTTTTTGGCTACCTCCCTTGTAAGGGGGAAAAAGCCTTGGTATATGTATGTATCATTATGATTATTATTATTATTGTTATTATTATTGTTATCATTATTGTTATTATTATTGTTGTTATCATTATTATTATTATTATTATTATCATTATTATTATTATTGTTATTATTATTATTATTATCATTATCATTATTATCATTAATTATTATTATTATTATTATTATTATTACTATTATTATTATTATTGTTATTATTATTGTTCTTATTTTTATTATTATTATTATTATTATTATTATTATTATTATTATTATTATTATTATTATTATTATTATTATTATTATTATTATTGTTATTATTATTATCATTATCATTATCATTATTATCATTAATCATTATTATTATTATTATCATTATTATTATTATTATTATTATTGTTATTATTATCGTTATTATTATTGTTATTGTTATTATTATTATTATTATTATTATTGTTATTATCATCATTATTATCATTATCATTATTATTATTATTATTATTATTATTATTATTATTATTATTATTATTATTATTATTATTATTATTATTATTATTATCATTGTTATTATTATCGTTATTATTATTGTTATTGTTATTGTTATTATTATTGGTATTATTATTTTTATTATTATTGTTATTATCAATAATAATAATTACCCCGCCTGGGGTTTTGGCTGCATGTTATTTTGGCAAAGTAGATTGCAGTTGATACTTTAGGGTCTATATGGGGCGCCCCTACGGACCAGAGTCACACATCATTTTATCTGTGATAGAGGAAAACTCTGTTCATAGAGAAATGATGACACTTTTATGCTACGACTGTCCCTCCGTTATGCTGTCCCCCCAACCCCTTGTAACTGTCCTGTACCATTTCTCTGAATATCCATTTCCTTTTTTCGCCTACCCTGTGGTGGGGGAAAAGAATGCTACCAACAAGTCTTCCCACTTGAGTCGTAAAAGGCGACAAAAAAAACGGGACAGGGGATGGGATTAGGAGTTCTGCTACCTGTAGCCCCAAAAGGGGACATTCCTAAAAAAAGTAAAGGCATGATAAGGTCTGGGAGTTTTCCAACCAGTACCCTAGGGTTTGGGTCTTTTAATGTGCGTGAATGTGGTACAGATGGGAGCAAAATGGAAGAGATAGGCAGTATATTTGTGAGAAGAAAGATGGACGTGCTGGCTTTGAGTGACACTAAAATGAAAGGGAGGGACGAGTGTGTGTTTGGGAGTGTAGTTGGGAGGTTCTCAGGAGTGAAGAGGGGACGAGGGAGAGAAGGGGTGGCTATACTAGTAAGTGAAGAGATAGGTAAGAGTGTAGTGGAGTGGAAGGAGGTTTCTTCAAGGTTAATGTGGGTCAAGGTGAAACTGGGAAAGGAGATATGGGTTTTGCAAATGCGTATGGGCCTGGTAGTGAGAAAAGCGTAGAGGAAAGGGAGTGCATAGAGGGCTTAGGGAGAAATGTCAATGTAGTTGTATTGGGAGACCTTAATGCTTGGGTAGGAAACGAACAAATAGACGGAGTGATTGGGAAGTATGGAGTTCCAGGCAAAAATCGTAGTGGAGAGTTGATGGTGGAGATATGTCTTGAAAAAGAGTTGATGATAGCAAATGCAGTGTTTAGGAAGAAAGTCAAGCATAAGTACACATGTTTGACGGTGATGGATGGAAGGGTGGCAGGTAGAGCGTTAATGGACTATATAGTGGTGACCAGGAGTATGGTAGAAAGAGTTAAGGATGTACATGTTCTAAGGGGAGAGAGTGGGGGAATATCAGATAATTTTCTGTTGGAAGGTACAGTAAATTGAGAGTGGAGAATAGATGGAGAAAAAGGAAAAGGGCAGAAGGTAGGGAGGTACTTAGAGTGAACTGCTTAAATGAGGAAAAAAGGAGAAGTATAAGAAGAAGCTGAGGGAGGGGTGGGAGAGAGTGAAGGATAGAGTAGAACTAGGA
>NC_134798.1:19887332-19914832 GCF_046742065.1 Oratosquilla oratoria
TCCCACAGAATCGTCCTACTCTTCATTCATAAGAACCAAAACTCCTACAACATCTTGGGTAAGTGGATATTTTCCGTTCTCAATATCACCTATGAGACATTACAGTCTCTCTCTCTCTCTCTCTCTCTCTCTCTCTCTCTCTCTCTCTCTCTCTCTCGCTCTCTCTCTCTCTCTCTCTCTCTCTCTCTCTCTCTCTCTCTCTCTCTCTCTCTCTCTCTCTCTCTCTCTGTGTGTGTGTGTGTGTGTGTGTGTGTGTGTGTGTGTGTGTGTGTGTTTATCAGTTTAATCCTTGAACATGTCCAAGCATCTTTCTGACTCGACATACCGACACGCAGCCTCTCTACGCTCACTTCCAGTACACCAGACATTGTCACCTTCTACTAACAACTCTTCGGAAAATTCACCTGCTACTCAAAACACCATGACAACACAAAATCTTATCACCGTAGTCAAGGATGAGACCATATTACCTCTCTTTAACGACAAGAACATTCCTGTACACAATTTCCTCTCCGAGGTTGAATCAGAGATAACACGAAGGGACATCACAGACGACTAAGGTAAAATATCCATTCTAACACTCATAATAGACAGGAATAACACATTAGCTGGTGACGTCATTCAGCCTGGTCTATTTGAGGAAACTAGATATTATAATGATTACGTAGATCACGTTAAAAAATTCTTTGCTTCATTTGAGCCACTTGGATTACTTTCCCTCCTATACTCTTTGGTTAGAGCTTACAATCATGGTCCACACCACACCAAAGAGAAAGCTGTCAAAATTGGGTCAACATTTAAGAGTGAACTCCGAGAAACCCTATATAACTCAGAATAGGTCTCAGAAGACAAGATTTCATTAGAACATGCAGTCTCACTCATGGCATACTTTCGACTACTATCCCAATTACACTCAGACACACTCCGGAAAGCCGGTACTATTCCATCCACACTAGGCGAATTCACGAGGTAATTCTCTGACACGGACAAAGCTATCACCCAGATCCAGAGCCAGAGAGTACCCATTGCATCCACCCACACAATAGCCCAAGTCACATGGTCCCCCTCACATAACACGAGATCAAGACATACATCTCGCACTCGACATCGCTCACGCCAACGCTCTCTATCAAGAACACAACAGGTTTGTGCAACTGCCACAAACCAGGACACCTCGAAAACACGTGTTACCATAGAAACCCTTCACAACCAAACCGACACTCCGATTATCACGGTACATGTTCCCACACGAATTATCGTTGCCGCACATCCCGACAAAGAGAAATGCGTTAAATAAGCCAGATTGCACTACTTCTGGTTAACTATGAGGAAGGATATTCACTTCCACATTGATACTTGTCACTCTTGTGCTATTCACAGAGGTCATATCAGCAGTCATGTTCCAATCTTAACTTCTCATACCCCTTGTAAACCATTCGACAGAGTCGCTGTTGATCTCAATAAGTTACCACTTACACAGCGAAAACCAATACCTCTTTGTCTATGTCGACCATTTTTCACAATCCTGTATTCTTTCTCCCCTACCAGACAAGACAGCACAACACGTGACAAAGACCCTTATTGACAAACTCATATGCCCCTTCACTACACCCAAAACTCTGATTTCTGACAACGGGACTGAATTCAACAATGAGATTCTTTCGAATATTTGTAATTACCATTAATTCACAAAATGCAACACTACTGCTTATCACCCTAGTTCAAATGGCTTAGTTGAACGCCAGTATAGAAAGATTCTCAATATTCTTCGACATCTTGCTTCTGATCTTCACCCTTCTTGGAATGAACATATCCCCATGATTCAATAGTTCCATTAATAGGTCAATATCGGATTCGCCTCATTTTGTCCTCTTTGGATCGAATAAAATGCTCCCATATGATCTTGTTTAAAAATTACCTCCCATTTACAATTTCAAATTATTATGTCAAGGTCAAAGTAACAAAGTAACATATTTCAATAATCTTTTCAAAATAATCCATAATACTCTTCATTTGACTATGGATGAAATGTTCCGTCTACATAAAAAAAATCAGCAAAAGTTTGTACCTTTTAAGTTGGAAACATTGTTTACACCCTCAACCACACTCCACCTCGAAGCATAAGGATCATATCAAAAGAGTTCCCTGTGACCTAGGCATAGAGACACCTCTTCACCAGTTCATACTACCCCTACAATAGAGGACCATCACCAATCCTCTCCACTGCTTTCTCATATCCCCTCCCTCGTTATAACCTTCGCAGTCGACCCACAGCTACATAAGAGTACATTTTGCCTAGCTGAACGGAAATAATATCTCCTTCCACATATAAAATTAAGTAGAGTTTGTCTTAATCGTTAGTATTTCCCGATACCATCATTGCTCAAGCACTATGTTTATTCATCTTTACGTCAAAACTCTTGTATTACTTCTTATCCTCCTTGAGCATTAACCTCACTGTGGTCGGTGAGTGGTAGCTGAGCCGAGCATCCGTTGAAAGATGATTGAAGGAAATATTCATTCTTTAGATATCCAGCGTGTACACGCGCGCACGCACGCATTAATTACAGGATATAAGGTCCGACGTCTCTAGAGAACTCCCATCTTGCAAGTCTGCCTCTCAGATTCTTATGCCTAAACAAGTTCTGAAAAGCTATATGATCAGTCTACACTCTGATTGGATATCCAAGTATCATATCTCTAAAACTTTCTAATGAATATATCACTGCTTAAGTTTCTGTTATAGAGTAGTTTCTCTCTGCACTATTACAAAGACTAGATGTGTAAGCTATTGGTTTCAAAGTTCCATTTCTCTCTTGCATCAGTATGCCTCCTAACCCTATGTCAGATGCATCAGTACAAAGAATGAATTCTTTATCATAGTCTGGAAATATTAAAACTGGAGAACTCGTAAGCTTATTTTTTAACTTGTCAAAAGCTGGCTATGGTGCAGGTCCCCACATGAACTTTTAGTCCTTCCTCATCAAAGAACTTAATGGATTAGCAATGTCCGCATATCCTTGGATAAATTTTCTGTGATATCCTGTCAATCCTAAGAAACTTCTAACTTTTTCTACATTGTTTGGAACTGGAAAGTTCTTTACTGCTTCAACCTTTGAATTTACTATAACAAGTCCATGCCTGTCTATCTTATGTCCCAAATAAATAACACTGTCCTGTAAAAAAAAAATGACATGTTTTAAGTTTCACTTTCAATCCTGCTTCATCTAGTCTGGAGTTATCAAATCTAATTTCTTAAAGTGCTCAGCCACTGTTTGGGAAACTATTAAAATATCATCTAGAAATAGACTGGCAGTGTTTCCTAACAACCCATCTAGAACTGTATCCATTAATCTCATGTAAGTTAATGGACTATTACATAATCCAAATGGCATTCGTTTGAACTCATGGCGTCCCGTTGGAGTAGAAAATGCTGTGAACTCTCGTGAGTCTTCATGCAACTCTATTTGCCAAAAAGCAGATTTGATATCTAGTGCTAAAATATCTATTCTCGGTTCCCTAACTTCTAAGAATGTCTCCTATCACTGATAATGGTAATCTGTCATGTATGGTATGCTTATTTAATTCCCTATAATCAATAACTGGGCGCATAGTATCATCTGATTTTGGCACCAGAATCAAAGGAAAGTTTCGCTCACTTTAACTATGTTCAATAATATCCTGCGATAATATTTCAGTGATCAGTTAATCTACAGTTGCTAATTTAGAATGTGGAACTCTGTAGGCAGGTATATAGATAGGTTGAATCCCTGGTTTCAATTTGATCTGATGTTTTAAAACAGTTGTTTTGCCTAAGGCGTCCCCCAGCAAAGCAATTGCTTTATTGTACTTCAAGAATAAAGCACATAAGCTTTCATCCAACTCAGGGCAACTAGCAGGTTCTAGTTGATTCTTGTATTTCTTTCCCAACTCTGTTTCTTCCTGAACTGAACAGATTGACGAAATTAGTAATTCCACCTCCATAGTACTCTCATTTAAAATCTTAATGGGTTATGTACACACCTGAAAACATTCTGTGTACCTTTTCTTAAGACTATGCCTTTATTCAAAGTACTAATCACTAATACTTCTACCATGTTTTTATTTGACTTATAAATCCATGAGTCCAATTTCAAACCTTTTAATCTAATTGATTCTTGGATGGTTAGAATTTCAGAGTCTACAGTGACTCCTTTCAACTGCACCACTACCCCATTAATTGCTCTGGAGTGTAATAATGTCGACTTTATTACGCCACCATCCACAATTTGCAAGGCTTCATTTGTAGTTGATGAATTAGTAATTTCTGGGATTTCTTGAACATCTGAGTTGGGTTTACTATATGTGACTTTACTTTCTGTTGGTCTGGACCGCTCGGCCTCGTTATCTAAAATATAAATGTTATCTTTCCTATCTATTTCTAGGGATTCTTTTATTCCTGTCACTGGCCTTAAGTCTGGTTGATTTAAAAATGGGATTAACTGTGATTTCACTAAGATCCCTAAGTCAGCAGGACACATGACCATGTTCTTTTTTCCTCATAGTTGCAAATCCTATCAATAAATCTCCTGGGAAAACATATTCTTTCACAACTATCACTGTAATGTGCAAATGTTCATTTGTATATAAGATAACTTCTAGTTCAACCTTACCTAATGTTTTTTACTGATTTCCAATTACTCCTTGCAACGAATAATGGATTGGTTCTAAGAATTTCACTCCTGGTTTCAATTGGTTTAAAACTCTACTAGTTATAACATTAACTACAGATCCATTATCAATGAATATTTGAATAGGTTTATTGGACACTCTACCAGTAATGAGAGGTCCTACAGAAGTCCTTCCAATTGTAATTGTCAGTTTATAACTATCTTTGATGTTGGAGTTTTCTTTCACCCTTCTATCACTCTTATCCTTAATACAATACTGTCTATGTTTATATACATGAGGAGTTCTGTAGTATTGTTTTATTCTGTGTCCTGGGGTTTTCCTCTTCTTTCGGGGTGCATACAAAAAATTCTATATTCATATGTTATATGTCCTATCCTTTGATGATACATACAGAGAGGTGGGTTTCTACAGTGATTTTCATCGTGACCCTCATATTTGCAATTTCTACATAGTTCCATAATAACGGTCTTGTGCTGTATGCCCCCAAGTATTAGAATTGTAACATGCAATTCTAGCATCCTTTGAAGGGCTTCTAACTCTATGTCACTCCTAGAGTTCCTAGTTTCTTTCTGTTGCCCCACTGTCATCACCTATGGATTCTTGTTTCATTGTACCCCTAAAGAAGATAATCTACCTTCCCTAAATTCATAGTTGCCTTGAGATCTTTATACAGGTTTTCTGACGTTAATTCATCTGCGTTTTTGTTAACAAGCCAAATGTGATTAATTTGATTACCTGAGAAACTTTCATTTTCTCACTAGATCTTTCTATGCAATCTGAATCTTTTAAGATAGAATTCATGTATTTTGACCATCTATCTAATCTTGCTAAGTATTATGTGTCTGATTCACTTGTTTTAACTTTTTTTATCATTCTAACCAAAGACCTGATAGGATCCTGATCACACTTTGACATAATTGTTGATATCGTCCATTTGCTGGAAATTTATGATAAGCCTAGCTCTACCCTTCTCAGGATCTACATTCTCTTTTAAAATTTCTATTTTCCTTTTTCGTCTGTTATTTTTGTTAACAATTACTGTGTCCACTAAACTAAGGAATCTATTAACTCCTAAGGTGTTTTCATCACCTGTGAATTTGGGAATATTGATATTCGAGGTATGAATCTCATATCTTAGTACATTAGTGATATTCATACCGTCAGTGTTTTTAAAGTCGATTTGACTCGACTGCCTCCGCGTAGTCTTCCTTACGTACGTCAACCTCGTCGTCTCTCGTCAGTCCTTGTTCACTGCTGCTTGTAGTGGCTCATCACCTGCTTTGTAGATCGCTGTACCTCGTTCACTCGTAGTATTGAAGACCCCTCGTTCTTCGCCTTGTCGTTCTTTGAATTTAACACACGCGTTGGTTGTGGTTGTGCACTGCGTGATTGTGGTTGTGGACTGCGTGGTTGTGGTTGTGAACTGCATGGTTGTGGTTGTGTGCACTGTAGATTGGTGTACCCGTAGACTTATATTGCACCAGTCTTGTGATTACTTCGGAGGTTCATCCCACTGCTGCCACCACTGTTGAACCCCCCCCCTTTTTAGTTCCCTTCTCTCTGTAACTACTGATTTAACTCTGTTAACTGTTCCTTTATATTATTTTGTATTCTTTCTTCACTTTCAATTTCTTTTCATCATTGTCTTAATGTAAGTTAGTCACTCATCTGTAGGCTCCATACCTCAGCTCATCCTACTTAGTCAAGTTCCACTTAGTATATGCTTCTTGTAGCTTATTTAAAACGGTTTAATTGTTTTCTTGAGTTTCTTCACTACTTCTACAACTTTTTAGTATTAGGTACACCTGAGGACTCCCGCCTGGGATCCCCTATCTACCTACTTTTCTACCGGCCTCTTACAATATATATATATATATATATATATATATATATATATATATATATATATATATATATATATATATATATATATAGATATATATATGTAATATTGTTACGAACACGTAAAAGTGCCTCTCGTAAACTACCTCGTTCGGATAGTTTACGATTAGCAGAGGTAGTTAGGCAGGCAGGCAAGGAGGAGGAGGAGGAGGTGAGGAGGCGATGCCGTAACCAAAATACAGTGGGACAGTCAGATTGTGCTTGTAGCCTAACCGAACTGTGTCGTTAGACTGTTGAAGACATCGCCTCAAGCCGGTGAATTCTTGCGCCCCCTTTGCCCACTATTGATAATCTTGTTACGTTACCTGCATACGAACTGGAAGAGTTGAACTGTGGTATTTATAATTATGTGAATGTGTATGTTTCCATTGTGTAGAAGAATAGCTAAATTGTTTGCCCTGCATTGATATAAGTACATACATACACACATATACCAAGGCTTTTTCCCCCTTTCAAGGGAGGTAGCCAAAAAGGGAAAGGCATAAAAACACTCCCACCCATTTCATCCCTAAATACACTCCACACCCCTCCCACCCTCCCTCTCATCTGAGCACCTCCTGGATGACGGGTCATCCCTGCACCCTGCCCACCGCCCCGGGTCAGAAGCAGTGTCGCAAGACACAGCACATCCACAGCAAGGCCGCTTCATTTAATCGGCGACCCCCCCTCTCCGTCCCCCCTTGCATATAAGGAGAGGACGGGGAGAAATCCCTTCGGGCTGCGTCAAAAAGTTTTGCTCACACACACTACCCCCACCCCCCACCCCCCGCCCATTCCTCCTCATGCAATCACACATCATCCATATACAACCATTCTCCACTCACCTCTGTCTTCCGTCCTCTCCCTTCCTTCCCCAACAGACATACCCCTCTTCCCCAAAGCCCCCTTCAGCCCCATCCATCCACCTCATCCTAGGACGTCCCCTCATGTTCACTCCCTCCACATCTGCCTTCCATACCTCTTTTACTAGTCTTTCTTCACTCATTCTTTCCATGTGTCCAAACCATCCTAATATTCTTTCATCAACCCTATCTCCCAGCTCCTTTTTCACCCCTGTTCTCCTCCTCACCTCCTCATTTCTCACTCTATCTAGCCCAGTAACCCCACCATACTTCTCAGACACCTCATCTCAAACACATTCAAACTCCTTCTCTCTTCTTCTCTTATGTTCCACGTTTCTGCCCCATACAGTGCTGTTGGCACAATCACTCCTTCATACAGTCTCCTCTTCGCATCCATTCCCAAATGTCTATTCCTCATTACACTCTTTAATCCACCAAGGCATTTACTCGCTTCTCTCAATCTACATTCTACCTCCACCTTCACTCCACCTTTTCCTGCTACACTCGCACCCAAGTATCTAAAACTATTCACTTCCTCCAGTCGCTCTCCCTTAATGTTCACTTCCAGTCTACTGCCACTTTCACCCCTTGTACATCTCATCACCTTACTTTTACCCACATTTATCTTTAGCTTTCTTCTATCACATACTCTCCCAAACTCTGCCACCAGCTTCCTCAATCCCTCCTCCGACCCTGCCACAAGCGCAGTGTCGTCCGCAAACAACAGCTGGATCACCTCCCACTTTTCTCCTTTTTTTTTTAACCATCTCCAATCCCTGACCCACTACCCTAGCATTCACCTCTCGCACCACCCCATCCATGTATAAGTTGAAGAGCCAGGGCGACATAACGCATCCTTGACGAAGTCCCACCTTTACTTCAAACCACTCACTCTCTCCATTTCTAATCCTGACACAAGCTCTACTACTCTCATAAAAACTCTTGACAGCTCCCAAAAGCTTTCCTCCTATCCCATAAATCTGCATAACCTCCCACAGTGCCTTTCTGTCTACCCTATCATAAGCCTTTTCCAGATCCATAAAAGCCCAAAAAAACATCCTTCCCCTTTCCTATAGCTTTCTCACATATCTGTCTTACCACAAAGATCTGATCTACACAACCTCTACCTGTCCTAAATCCACACTGTTCCTCACCAATTACTCCTTCTGTTCCTCTCCTAATCCTCTCAATTAAGATCCTCCCATAAGCCTTCCCTACTACACTTAACAGGCTAATCCCTCTGAAACTACTACATTCACACTTGTCCCCTTTTCCCTTGTAAAGAGGAACGATACAGGCACTTCTCCAGTCCTCCGGTACTCTACCCTCTCTCCAGCAAACATTAAATAACCTCACCAACCAGTCCACCATCACTGAACCTCCCTTTTTCAGACATTCTGCATGGCATCCATCCAGACCAGGTGCCTTACCTGCTTTCATCATCTTAACAACTGCCTTCACCTCATCCTTCCTTATTTCTCCTCCATTCTCCTCACTCATCACTCTCATTTTCTTCGGATTTCCCACTGCAGCTATCTTTCCTTCCCTATCCTCCTTCACATTTAGCAACTCCCTAAAATATTCTGCCCATCTTCCCCTTACTGCCTTCTCTTCCATTATCATCTCTCCATCTGCACCTTTTACCTTTTCTTCCCTACTTGATTCGCCTCCTCTTCCTCTCTTAATTTCTTTCCAAAACATCTTTTTGTTACTTTCAAAATTTTCTGTCATACTCGTACCCATTTCATATCTGCTCTCCTCTTTGCCTCCTTTACCTTTTGCTTTACTTCTCTTTTCTTTTCTTTGTACGTCTCATATGACTCCCCTGTCCTCTTTTGTAACCAATCTGTGAATGCTCGCTTCTTCTCTTCTACAACCTTCTTTGTTTCCTCATCCCACCATTCACTACCCTTTCTTCTATTTCCCCCTGTCCTTCTTGTTCCACACACCATCCTTGCACACTTTAAGACTCCCTCCTTGAACCATCCCCATTCCTCCTCCACACCCATCTCTGCTCCATCCTTTACTCCCTCCCACTCCTCCTTCAGCTTCTTTTCGTACTCCTTCTCCTTTTCCTTTTCATTCAAGGAGTTCACTCTAAGAACCTCCCTACCTTTTGTCCCTTTCCTCTTTCTCCATCTATCCTTCACTCTCAGCTTACCTTCCACCAAAAAATGATCTGATATTCCCCCACCCTCTCCTCTTAGCACATGTACATCCTTAACTCTTCCTATCATAATATAAGTGACCAAGGAATATCGTGTGTTTTTGTTCACTCATACCATCTTTGTCGTTGTTACTGGGCTTGGCGAATCTTAGAAGTTGTATTTGAACGACACTGTCCGGAGCCGATCGAAGGAGCCCGGGGTGTTTGTTTCACTGGTGTGGGATATACCAAGCCTTAGTAGCTGCCGCAAAGGTGGTTTGAGTGACCACGGGAAAAGGAAGTTGTGTGCTGTTCCTTTAGTGAGTTCCGAAAATGGCGGAAGGTCCCGGTGATGTTAATTGGTCCATTTTGGAGGTGCTTCAAGCCCTGCAGGAAAATATGCAGGCGGTACAAACTAGCGTACAGAGGGATATGCAGGACATACGGGCAACACAAGAAACCTTGAACAGTTGTGTGCAGGGGTTGCGTAATCAGCTGTTAGGCTGGAAAGACGAGCTGAAACAGTTCACGGTGGCTAGTTGCACTGATGTGAAGAATGAAGTTAAAGAGGAATTGGCTGAGGTGAAGCGGGACATGAAAGAAAAAGTGGCAAAGTTGGAAGAACGGCTGCGAAATATAGAGGTGTCTACAAAGCCGGACAACCCGGCTTCGAGGATGGGAACTCCGGTAGAAAACGCAGACGGTGACGTCAACAGCGAACTGGGCAATAATGCTCGGCGGAGACGACGCGCTTCGGAGGAAAGCTGTTGTGCTTCCCTAGATGCCTCTTCCGTGAAACTCGTCTCAGGCCCCCTGTCGCCATGCTGTTCCCGGAATAGGCGGAAACCACAGGAGTACGATGGACGGGTACCATGGGACGCCTACCTGGCTCAGTTTGAGCTACTGGCCGGGGCCCAGGATTGGAGTCGGGACGAACGAGCCATACAACTCGTTTCCTCGTTGAAAGGCCCCGCCGTGGAGGTGCTAAGCCAGCTGAATCCTCAACAACGCACCTCCTACCCCTGTATTGTTGCTGCGCTGGAACGCAGGTATGGTCATCTCCACCAGGCTGAGGCGTTTCGTGCTAGTTTCCGGACTAGGATGAGGGCGCATAGGGAACCTCTGCAACAGCTGGCCCAGGACTTGGAACATCTGGTGAGGAGGGCGTACCCAGGAGCCTCGGAGGATGTGACAACCGTGCTGTTGAGAGACCAGTTTCTGGACGCTCTGGGAAACCCTCAGCTGCAGATCTACGTGAAGCAGGCCCACGTGAAGGATCTACAAGAGGCGTTAGCTCGGGCTCTAGAGTTCGAGTCGTTTGTGAGCTCGAGTAACGCGAGACGTGACATGGGTACAGGGACACCAATGTTACGTGCCAGAAGGAGCATCACAAGGAAGACGACCATCGGAAATGGTTCCTATAAATTTACTGGTACGTGTTGGAAGTGCGGCAAAAAGGGACATAAGAAGAGGGAGTGTACCGAGCAGCCCCGCTCCCATTCCTTGGAGAGAGGAAGGTACGTGTACGAGCCATGCTGCTGGGGATGTGGGCAGCTGGGCCATTATTCTAACGAGTGCACGCAAATGAGGACCGGCAACAAGACTGCTTCGGCGGAAAACGACGCCAGGCTGGAGATAGGGGCCCGATCCCAGCCGGAATCCTACAGGCCCCACTCCCGCTGAGATGCCACGAATCTGCTCCCCAGACTGTGTAGGTGGAGGCCACAGTGGATGGTGAGCCCTGTCGACTCACCGTAGCCCGAAGGAACCAGAGTTCATGGAAGGCATGCAGGTCTGGTTGCACAACCCTCGACGGCGTAAAGGTATCTCTCCCAAGCTGCAGAGCCCATGGGAAGGTCCCTATCTGGTGGAGGAACGGGTGTCTGACGTCACCTTTCGAATACGTCGGAACGCCTACAGCCGACCTAAGGTGGTCCACTGCGATAGGATGTGGAAATACCATGAACGAGGGAACTTTTCTTGGGACGAAGAGATGAACCCAACTATCCCCTTTTGGGATGACTCTTCGGAGCAACCGGGGCTACTGCCGGATACCAGTGGGGATGGAGAAGACGTAGCGAATGATGCGAGCAGCGACGCGGAGTTGGGCGTGCCTCTAGACCCTCGGGGCATCGAGCGAGAAGCCAGGCCGACGAGATCCCGACACCCCCCTCGTTATCTGGACGACTTTGTGATTGAGTGAGTTAGGGATGGACGGGTCATCCATATTTGAAAGGAGGGGGCAGTGTTACGAACACGTAAAAGTGCCTCTCGTAAACTACCTCGTTCGGGTAGTTTACGATTAGCAGAGGTAGTTAGGCAGGCAGGCAAGGAGGAGGAGGAGGTGAAGAGGCGATGTCGTAACCAAAATACAGTGGGACAGTCAGATTGTGCTTGTAGCCTAACCGAACTGTGTCATTAGACTGTTGAAGACATCACTTCAAGCCGGTGAATTCTTGCGCCCCCTTTGCCCACTATTGATAATCTTGTTACGTTACCTGCATACGAACTGGAACAGTTGAACTGTGGTATTTATAATTATGTGAATGTGTATGTTTCCATTGTGTAGAAGAATACCTAATTTGTTTGCCCTGCATTGATATAAGTGACCAAGGAATATCGTGTGTTTTTGTTCACTTATACCATCTTTGTCGTTGTTACTGGGCTTGGCGAATCTTAGAAGTTGTATTTGAACGACACTGTCCGGAGCCGATCGAAGGAGCCCAGGGTGCTCGTTTCAATATGTATATATTAATAGTATATATGGGCAGGAGATTTTCTCTTTTGTATATTTCATTAAAAGTGATGGCTAATTCTGCATTTATTATTTTCTTAAAGGTATCTTCCATATGTCTTGCTATGGACATATGTTCCTTTGAAAGAAGGTTTATTACTTCACTATAGATACATATATGACATTCTCATAAAAACCAAGAACAGTAATGAAGCTGAAAAACTCACTTTCACTATGGAAGATAACACTGACGAAGCCTTGTCTCTCCTAGACCACAGAGTGGAACAAACTGAACATTCTTTTAACACAGAATTGTACACCAAACCCACAAACCCTGTACACTGCCTTAACGGTTCTAGTGGGTGTCCTCAGAGTTATAAGGACTCTGCCATCAGTCCCTACATCCGAAGAGCACTCACCCACTGTAGCACATGGAAACAAGTACACAATGAGATCGAGCGCTCCACCCAAGTGCTAGTCAATAATGGCTTCAGTGAGGACGGCTGGTCCAAACATAATAACAATAATCAAAACAAAGTGAAAATGATCATCCATTATAAGTCTATTTTTCATCAGCCTATAAAGAAGATGAACGTATAATGAAACAGGTTATAAAGAGAAACATTAAACCAGTCAACCCAGAAAAAATACTTAAATTGGTGATTTATTATAAGACAAAGAAGACCAGCCATCTACCTAAAAACAGACCCCACCAAGAGAAAGGAAATTTGGAAACCACATGTCATCTATAGGTTTACATGTGCACGAGGGAATTATGAAGCTCTCCCCTCCACCATGATGACAATAAGGTTATCCCATCGCCTTTCATACCACCTAAAATCAGGAGCCCCTAAAAACTACTTAAGAGAAATCCATGGCATATCACTAACAAGGTACATCCTAGAAGGAAACACTGATATTTTGGACATAATCTTCCTTGGGGAGGGAGGATTTGCTGAGGTGTTTATATTGCTGGGTGTGATCGTCTGAAGTGGTCTAAAGTTAATGTGATATTGAGTTGTTATATTTGAGTATAAATGATAACGGGCTTGATATTAGGGTAAGTGTGTCTTAGTATTATGATTTTTAACTCCTGATAGTTATATAGCCTTTGTTTTTTTATATAAAATGCGTTTGAAAAAAATATCTTGCAAGTATATTGTGTCAAAAATGCACTTGGAGATGTTTGGTATGTAATTATCGATTTCTATATTTCTGAGAATTGATGTTTACATAGTGTTTAGTATTATGTAGAGAACATCATCTCTATTATTTGTATTATTTGTTTATTTGTATTTAGTTGTTGGCCGAGTGCACAGTTATTTTGGTGGATCTATGTTGATTTGAAGATTTGGTTGTGTGTTATTTACTTTACGTTGTGGTAATTGTTGTTACAGGAATGGCATTGTTTACCTTGAGCTACGGCAATTTCCCGAAAGCTTGTTTAATTTTCGAATCGGCAATCTTTCCTGTAACTTCGTACCACACTATCGTAATTTCAATTGATATTATTAAACTCCCCTCCCTCTTTATTAATTACTTAAGCCTATGTTGTAATTTGATTAACAAATCGGGAACTTGAGAACTTACTTGAAGTATCAGTTGTCCCGTGGCTTCGAAACCGTTTTTTGAGGGCTCGTTAGAACTCCTGCCGAACAAGACTAACTTTCAGTCCCGGTACGTCAGACTAGCTTCAACCCTGGTACCAGTGACAAGCTTTAACCCTGTCACCAGAAGGACAATAAAACCTCGGCAAGGATCTACAGCCATCGAACCCTCAAGCTTGTATATTAATTCTAACGATTTGTTAGAGAATTAAAACAGGTAAGTTCTCTAACGTTCTGTTTTGTTCAATTAATTACGACAACGTCTTATGAGTGTCGATTCTGTTGAGTGCTTTAGTTATGTTATTTTGAAGAATTGGCAGTGAATTTTGTGAGTATTTATCACTTTATGTCTTAGTATGTGGATTCTGTTTAAATCATTGATTGATAATTGTTTCCCTTATATGTGTATGTACTTATTACCTTATTTGTATCTTTCTATTTATATTGAATGTGCTTACATATTTATGTAGTTATATATAAAAATGTGTGAATTAGGGTACCTAACGTAGATCTACGTGGATTTGATGTGTAGTCTAGATGCACTGCCGGGTGATTGGAAATGACGGTGCTTTGAAGAAGTTGGTGGTAACTTGTCCGATATTTTGTTGATGTTTGCATTTTCTATCCCGCAATATTAAATTAATTTTCAAACTCTTTACCATTTAACTGACTGGAATAATTCCAAGATTATAAAATATGAAAACCATACAATGAAACGTAGATGTTTTGAATCTGCGTTTATATTCCTCATTGACAATATAGATCAGAACAGTGGATTTTTTGCAAGAAATAAACCATTGGCAATTTTAATAACCAAGTAATAAGCAATTTGCGCAAATTGTGTTTAAACCATTTTTATGTTTGTTTCTCCCCGCAAGCTCGGGCTATATAAGGAGTAAAATGTTTCTCAACTGTGTTATTTCTGAAGAAGCCCTGCTGGGCGAAACGTCAAATATATTGGAACCCATACCCTGCGTTTGGTCTCTCTCCTACAGTGCTGTTGCAGTCGTTGCTGCTTTTACTCATCTTAACCATGTCTCGATTATTCCTATCATATCGAGATTTTCACTTTTGACATATGCCTGTATTTCTTAAAACTTATTCCTAATACTACGAGCATTAAAGTACATGGTATTAAGAGACTCGTGATTATTTCTTTTTGACACGTTTTATATTTCAACATCATGCCTTACATTATAATTTTGTTCTTTATTGACACATTGCTCTATAATGACATTTGGTACTTCACTGACATTCAATGCCTCAGGGACATTTGTCCCATCTCGGACATCTGGTCCCTCTCGGCCGGATTGATTATATATATATATATATATATATATATATATATATATATATATATATAATATACTGTATGTATATAAATATATATATATATATATATATATATATATATATATATATATGTGTGTGTGTGTGTGTGTGTGTGTGTGTGTGTGTGTGTGTGTGTGTCTGTGTGTGTGTATGTGTGTGTGTATACATACATATATATATTTATACACCTTACCTTACCGGGGTGCCGTATCGACTTGAACGTTGGCCACCATGGAGCTCCATTCCTGTCTGCACATGGCTCTTTTTAACAAGAAGGTATTTGTTATTTCTTCTCCTACAGACGTCTTTGATCCGTCTACATATTTTCTGCGTGGACTTCCTCTTGCTCTCTTTCCTTCTGTTTTTCCTGTTAGGCACGTATGTTATAATTGTTATTTTCTCATGACGTGTCCTACAAAGTGCAACTGTCTTTTCCTGATAGTTGTTATTATTTCCCTCTGTTTTCCTATTTTCTGCAGTATTTCTTCGTTTGTTTTAAAATCTGTCCATGAAATTTTCAGCATCCTTCTCCAAATCCACATTTCTACTGCTTTTATCTGTCCTGCATTTGTTTACTAATTGTCCAAGTTTCACATCCATATAATAATACTGACCAAGTGTAACATTTTACGAATCTTTTTCTTGATCTCATGTTAATTTTATTGTTAAAGTGTTTAATTTTGTTGAATTTTTTTTTCGTTATGTCTAGCCTTCTCTTCATCTCTTCGTCGCTTTTCCCATCCCAAGTTACCTGCTTCCTAGATAACTGAAATGGTCCACCTGGGTCAATATTCTTCCTTCTACTTGAATTCTTACCTTTAGACATTCTTATTTTTTCGTCATTACCATCACTTCTGTTTTCTTTTTATTCACTTTTAGACCTTTGTTTCTACTTGTTTCTACTAGTGTTGTAACTAATTCCTGTAGCTGAGCTTCCGATTCTGCAAGTAATACAATATCGTCTACGTATCTAATATCATTAAGATTTCTTCCTCCTATTGTTACTCCTTTTAGATGGTAAATATATTTTATGATTATCTCATTGTATAAATTAAACAGGTCTGGCAACATTACACATCCCTGTCTCACGCCTCTTTCAATCTTTTGCCAATCAGACAGTTCTATTTTCACTGCTGCTTCTTGCTTCCAATAGAGATTTGCGATTAACCTTAAATCCTTCCCATCTACCCCTATTTTCTTCAACATCTTTATTAATTCATTGTGTCTTACTTTGTTAAATGAATTTTCGTAGTCCACGAAACAGGAATATAGATCTTTTTGCACCTCTAATATATTTTCAGCTAGTATTCTTACAACAAAAGTTGCATTTTTTCCCTTATCTGGTACAAACCCATATTGTTCATCAGCTATTTCTGGCCTTAATTTGTTACTTATTCTGTTAGTAATGACTCTTAAGATTATTTTTGTTAGGTGGTTCATGATACTAATTGTTCTATGTTTGCTACATTCTAAAGTCCCATGTATTTTTGGTAAAGCTATGAAAACTGACTGGCGCATTTGTTCTGTTAATTCCCCAGTTCCATAGACTTTATTTGCTATTTCTGTGATGATTTTAATTCCAAAATCTCTCAAAGCCTCAAATATTTCTGTTGCCATTCCATCTACTCCTATCGCTTTTCCTTTTGTCATTTTTGATAGTGCTGCTTTCATTTCATCTCCCATTATGTCTGGACCCTCTTCATTAAAAGTCTCCTTCAGTTCTTCCCTTACATCTGCAAAAAGTTCCACGATGTATTCTTTCCATCTATCCTTCACTTCTTTTTCTTCCATTGCTACTGTCCCGTCTTTCTTAAAAATTGCTATATTTTGTTTGTGTTTTCTTGTTTTTATTACTTCTCTTACTTTCTCATGCATCTTTTGTTGGTCTGTTCTTTCTAGGTGTACAGTTTATATACATCTTTCATTCATTTTTCTTTTGCTCTTATACATTCGCCATGTACCTTTCTGTTAAGCTCTTTGTATTTCCCTTCATATTTGTCTTTGTATTTTCTTCTCTCTTCCATTAATTCATGAATCTAATCTGTCATCCATGGTTTCTTATTTCTTCTTTCTTTTGTTGGTATGATTTCTGACCCCTCTTCTTTCTGTAGTGTCGTCCTTTGCTACTGCTATATCTTCTAGTATTGCATACCTGTTTTTGACTTCTAAACTGAATTGTTCTCTGATTTCTGTGTTCTTTAAGAGTTTCAGTTGTTTACTTATACTATGAATTCTCTTTGGTGGTTTCTTTATCTTTATGTTAACTGTTGCTACTACTGGAATATGGTCCAAATTTCCATCTGCCCCTGGAAAGGTTTTTAATTGTGTTACTGAGGTTCTGAATCTTCTATTTACTGTTATGTAATCTATTTGGTTCTTATATCTGTCTCCTGGGCTTTTCCATGTATATAACTTGCGTGGGTGGTGTTTGAACCATGTGATCATGATGATTTGTCCTTTTTCTGTGCACCATTCAACCCATCTGGTGCCTCTCTCATTTCTGGTTTCCGGTCGAGATGACTCTGAGGAGCAGGTGGCCCTTGACCGTCAGCAAGTGACTGCCCATAAAACAAACAATATATATATATATATATATATATATATATATATATATATATATATATATATATATATATACATACACACACACACACACACACACACACACACACACACACACACACACACACACTTTCAACGAACGGACGGCTTGACGAACGCTCTGAAGAAAAGTGCAGATTGTGGATACCAACGCAAAGAGAAGTGCCTTTTTGTATTTGCAGGGGGGGGGGGAATTGCTCGTGAGGTAGTGGGAAAGTAAGGAAAGAGGAGAGGGGGAGGGATTACTGGGGAAATGGAAGGTAATGAGGAGGTGGAGGAAATGGCCCTGACGGGCCGCCGGGTAGACAAAAGACCCCAAGACGAGTTGGATGATAACATGTCTAATAGGAATGTGAAGATTAGAGGTATAGATAGGAGCAATATAGCAGAAAGTGATGAGAATATTTTCAAGGGATTTAAAGAGAGTGGGGGGGACTCAAACCCCCCCCGACTGACAAGACTAGAGATGAAGGTTGATAAGGTGATCGAGGACTTGGAGAGTAGGTTAGGTCATATGAACACCATTTTAAAAAGGGTTGAAAGATTGGAAGAACTGGAAAAGGCGAATAAAAACTTAACTGATGAAATAGAAGAACTAAAAAGACAGTTAAGAGAGGTAAAGGGGGAGAATGAGGAATTGAAGAAGAATAGTAAAGAAAACAGAGAAACAATAGCTAAAGAAAGTAAAAATTGGAAGCAAACCCAAGAAGGAAATAAGATTTCATTCACTGACATAGTCAAACAGCAATTGAAAGAACATACTGAAGACTCAGTTATTAAAGTGATGAGACAAAAGGAGAATATAGTAAGGGATTTAGCAGACAAGAAGAAATGTATAATTATATTAGGAATGGAAGAGAAACACAACACAGATAGAACCACAAGAATCAAAGAGGAAAATGAAAAAGTAAGCCAATTACTAGAATCAGTTCAGGAAGATGAACCAGGAATTATGAAACAAATCGAAGAGAAATTTAGACTCGGAAAGTATAGCACAGACAAGACCAGACCAATTAAGATTAAATTCAAGTCACAAACAACGGCAGAGAATATCTTATCCAAAACAGGGAAACTAGCAACAAGTGAACAACACAAAAAGATATGGATAAAAAGAGAAATGAATAAAGAGGAAAGAGAGGAAGAAAAGCAGAAAAGACTGGAAGCTAAGACAAAAAACGAGAACAGAACGGAGTCAGAGAAAGAGAGATTCTATTGGAGAGTAGTGAACATGAAACTAAGGAAGTTCGACATACAAAAGAAAAACATAAGGGAAACAGAGAACACAATGGAAGTGGCAGAAAACTAAGAGTGTCTTACACAAATATAGATGGATTAATAACAGGATTGAATGAGCTGAATGATTATTTGAAAGAAAAAGAACCGGACATAATGGGAATTGTAGAAACAAAATTAAAAGGCCCACTACCACCCAACAGTGTAGGACATGATGCATACAATTATTGGATTAGAAACAGAGAGAAAAAGCAAGGGGGTGGAGTTATGTTCCTGACTAAGAAGGATATAAACGTGAAAGGTGTCATATATGGAAAGAATACAGTAGAGATGATTATGATAGAAGTGGAAGACAGAGATAAGAAGAGCAGAAAATTTGTGATCAATTATGTGCCTCCGAAAACAGCCTCATGGGAGGAGAGTGAATATAAAAGTATGTTAGAGGACACAAAGATAGCATTAACTAAAATAATGGAAGACGGAGGAAGAATAGTTATGATGGGCGACTTTAATTGCAAAGAAATCTGCTGGGAAGAAATGACAGCAAAGAGTGGTGATGACTCATGGGGAAATGCTCTACTTGAGATGATTACTGACCATTCAATGACACAATGGATACAAGAGAACACTAGGTATAGAAATGAAGAAGAACCATCGAGGCTAGACTTAATAATTACATCTGAACCTAGAATAGTGGACAAGATTGAATATAAAACACCAATAGGTAAAAGTGACCACATATTGATTGAACTGGAACTTAATGAAGAAAAATATATGAAAAGAAATGAACAATATAGAAAAGGAAGAATGATGTATGAAAAAACAAACTTTGATAAAATAAGAGAATTCTTCCAACAAGAAAACTGGGAAGAAATATACAAAGAAGAAACATCAGTGGAAGAGAAATGGAATATTTTGACAAAAATTTACAAAAAAGGAGTGGAAAAGTATGTCCCAAGACAAAAACAAGAAAAAGAATATGTAAAATGCTGGTACAACAAAAGTTGTAGGGAGTTAAAAGACAAAAGAGACAAAGCCTGGACCAGATGGAAAAAAGACAGAAGACCTGAAAAATGGAAAATATATACTGGTTATAGAAATGAATATGTACAAAAGTGCAGAGAGAAAAAAAGAAAATATGAAAAAGATGTTATAGAAAAGTGTAAAGATCAACCAAAACTATTCTACAGATTTGTAAACAATAAACTGAAAAACAAACAAGACTTGGAGAAATTGAGACAAGGAGGAGTTGAATACACTGAGGAAATGGAAATGGCAGAAATTATGAACAAACATTTTAAATCAGTGTTTACAAGGGAAAATATACAACCTGAAGAGATTGAGTGGAAAGAAAAAGTCCCCCCTATGGAAGAAATAGAAGTAACAAAGAATGAAATATTGACACACTTGGGTAATTTTGATGTCAGAAAATCGCATGGGCCAGATGAAATAGCAAACTGGATTCTGAAAGAATGCAGGAATGAACTGGCAGACAAAATACATAGCATAATAAGCAGTTCCTTAAAAGAAGGAAAAGTTCCAGAAGATTGGAAAAAAGCAAATATAGTACCTATATATAAAGGAGGAAATAAAGAAGAACCTACCAATTATAGACCAGTCTCTCTAACAAGTACAATAGCAAAAATTTGTGAAAGAATTATCAAAAGTAGATGGGTAAAATACTTGGAAAAAAACAACGTACTAAATCCAAGGCAATTTGGATTCAGACAAGGACGGTCATGCGTCACCAATTTAATATGTTTCTATTCAAGGCTAATAGATATAATACAAGAAAGAGATGGATGGGCTGATTGTGCATTTCTAGACCTAAAAAAAGCTTTTGACAAAGTACCACATAAGAAGTTGCTTAAGAAATTAGAATATGAAGGAGGAATACAAGGTAAATTGCTAAATTGGATGGAAGACTTTTTGCAAGAAAGAAAAATGAGAGTAGTGATAAGAGATCAGCACTCAAAATGGAATGAAGTAATAAGCGGTGTCCCGCAGGGAACAGTTCTGGCCCCAATAATGTTTGCTATATATATTAATGATATGGATGAAGGAATTGAAAGCTATATGAGCTTCTTTGCAGATGATGCAAAACTACTGAAAAGAGTGAAAACTGAAGAGGATTGTGAATCACTACAGAGGGATCTAAATAAAGTACAAGAATGGAGTAGGAAGTGGGAGATGGAGTTCAATACAAAAAAGTGTAGTATAATGGAATTTGGAAAAAGCAAAAACAGAATAGCAGGATCATATAATTTGGGAGAAGAAGGAATAAAAAAAGTAGAAAATGAGAAGGACCTGGGAGTCATTGTTATGAATAATATGTCACCTGAGAAACATATAAATAAGATTTTTGGAGAAACTTATAATTTAATAAGAACAATCAAAGTGGCATTTACATACCTGGATGAAGAAATGGTGAGGAAAATCCTAATCACCCTGATAAGACCAAGATTGGAATATGCAGCAACGATATGGTCACCAAGTACAAAAAAATGTATAAAAAAACTTGAAAGGATACAAAGAGCAATTACAAAACTGGCACCAACACTCTCAAAACTATCATATGAAGAGAGACTACAAAAACTTAAACTACAGACACTAGAGCAAAGAAGAGAGAGAGGAGATTTGATAGCTATTTACAGAATCATGAAAGGCATAGAAATTACTGATAGAGAGAATCTGATAAAATGGGATGACAGAAATACAAGAGGACACGGAAAGAAAATAAAAAAAGACAGCTATAGAAGAGATTTTAAAAAGAACAGCTTTCCTCACAGAGCAATAGACAGTTGGAACAAGTTAGATGAGAAAGTGGTGTGTGCAAAAACAATACATGAATTTAAAAATAGTTTAGATAAAATGAGATATGAAGACGGGACCCCACGAGCATAGCTCCCCTTCCCGTAAAATACAACTAGGTAAATACAACTAGGTAAATACACACACACACACACACACACACACACATATATATATATATGTGTGTGTGTGTGTGTGTGTGTGTGTGTGTATGTGTGTGTGTGTGTGTATACATACACACACACGCACACACAAACACACACACACACACACACACACACACACACACACACACACACACACACACACACACACACACACACAAAGGATTACAAAGGCGGAGCATGCCGACAGAGACCTCTTGGGCCATATCTAGGTCGGATGCGAAAACAAAATCATAGTAATAATGAATGAATAAAAAAAAGTTATAATAATGTAAATAACAAATAAAATAAATGTATAAATGCATAGGTATAGTTAAATAATAAACAAACAGGTAAATAGAAAATGATAATAAATTGACAGATAACTAATAATAAATGAGAATCAAACAGACAAATGATAACAAAACAAAAACAAATAATATAAGATAAAAGATAATCATTACAGCATTTTGCTTAGGTGTTTATCTAAATGATTCTTAAAGCTTCGAACTGAACTTCATTGCACTACCTGTGCAGGAAGTTTATTCCATTAATTAATTACACGGTTGGCGAAGTTGTTTCTACCCACTTCCAAATTGAATCTATTTCCGGACAGTTTGAGGCCATTGTTTCTTGTCTGATTCTCATTCACACACACACACACACACACACACACACACACACACACACACACACACACACACACACACACACACACACATATATATATATATATATATATATATATATATATATTTATATATATACTTATACATACGCACATACACATACATACATACACACACACACACACATATATATATATAGTGAGGGCGAACGAGGAACTATGTTCTCTCGGCCCTTTAAAGGATTACCAGTTCGGGTGCTACTAGATTTGCTGGGGTTTGAATCAAACACGGAAAAGAATTAAGGGATTTAAAAGAGTTATGAATACATATTAAACCAGCAAAAGTGTACAGTGGATTGCTGATGAAAGGAACACCTGATACGAGGTGCTCAGCACTTTGAACCTCCGTATCGTAACGACGGAGTAGCAATGTTCGGGTAGGCCGGAACGGTTCGTTCCGGCCCACTCGGACGGCTTTCTTGAGAACAGCGAAGACGAGAAGACTTGACGTCGAGTAGCCTGCGACTGGAAGTAATTAAGACTTGGGATTGGCGTGGCAATGGGTAGTCTTTAAGGCCTCAACATAACAAGATTGAGGCTATAACCCACATGCCTCCACCAACCTTCGTCCTTAGGACCGATGCCTCTCTTTATGGTCTGGAGGCTGTCCTGCTCCAGTATCACGATGAATGTCCACATCTCGTCGCATATGCCAGTAGGAAACTTCTGGATCGTGAGAAGAGATACTCCACCATCGAGCGTGAATGTCTTGTGGTCGTTTTCTCCATCTCCAGGTTTGATTATTATCTCCCAAAGAATTCTATAGTTACATTAGAGATAAAAAGGTTGTTAGGAATCACATTGGTCCACTATTATCTGCTGACGGTCAACTTGAATATTCAAATGAAGGAATGTGTAATATCTTAAACAATTATTTTAGCTCGGTATTCGTAAACGAAACACCTCAAAGTGAATTCCAAACTGAAACCTGTGAAAAGTCTGGGGTAAACTTACTCACTACGGTAAATATAACAAAAGAATAAATTAAAAGGTGTATAGACAAACTCAAAGTTAATAAAACACCAGGGACTGACGGTTGGCATCCAAGAATCATAAAGGAAATGAAAAATGAGATTGTTGTTCCATTAGAAATTATTTTCAAGAAATCCATCATATCCGGAGATGTCCCAAGAGAATGGAAGCTAGCTAACGTTACTCCCATATTCAAAAAAGGTGACAAAAAGAAACCAAATAACTATAGACCTATAAGTTTGACTTCAATCGTAGGAAAAATAATGGAAACTATCATCATAGATGCTATCGAACATCATTTAGAAAGTAACCGTTTGATAAATGATAGCCAGCATGGTGTCAAACGGAAACGTTCTTGCGTGACTAACTTACTCGAATTCTACAACACAGTTATCTCGAATTATGACAAAAGAAACAATATAGATTTAATATATCTAGACTTTGCAAAAGCTTTTGATACCGTCCCACACGAAAGACTACATACTAAACTAGCTTTGCATGGAATAAGTGGTAGCCTATTAGGTTGGACTAGTAATTGGTTGAATGGTCGAAAACAGAGAGTTGTTTTAAATGGAAAAACTTCTGGATGGAAAAGTGTTGCAAGTGGAGTTCCTCAGGGTTCCGTTCTTGGGCCACTTCTATTCATAGTATATATAAATGATATAGACCATGGACTAAAATCTACTGTTTCCAAATTTGCTGATGATACAAAACTGTGCGGAGTGGCAAATGATCACTCAAACCAATTAGATATTCAAGAAGATTTAGATCAATTACAGCAATGGTCTGAAAAGTGGCTAATGAAATTTAACACAAGTAAATGCAAGGTAATGCACATAGGTAAAAATAACAGTAAGTACGATTACAAGTTATTTGGAAATTCGTTAACAAAAGCGGATAGTGAAAAAGATCTCGGCGAAATTATCAGTAACGACCTCAAATCATTCAAACAATGTATTTCAGCCTCTGAGAAAGCAAATAAGATTCTAGGACTGATTGCGCGATCTTTTGATTTCAAAAGTCCATCACTCATTAACAAGCTATATAAATCGTTAGTTCGTCCACATTTGGAATATGCTGTTTCCGTATGGTCACCGAATCTCATTAAAGACATTGACAGACTGGAAAAAGTACAACGGCGAGCCACAAAACTGATTCCAAATATCAAAAATAAATCATACCAAAATCGACTAAAGCACATGAATCTGTTTTCCCTAAAAAAGCGAAGACTCAGAGGTGACTTGATACAGGTCTTTAAGATTTTAAAGGGAATTGACATCAAAAGTGACAAAATTTTCACATTGAATGAGAATCAGACAAGAAACAATGGTCTCAAACTGTCCGGAAATAGATTCAATTTGGAAGTAGGTAGAAACAACTTTGCCAACCGTGTAGTTAATGAATGGAATAAACTTCCTGCACAGGTAGTGCAATGTAGTTCAGTTCGAAGCTTTAAGAATCATTTAGATAAATACCTACGTAAGATGCTGTAATGATTATGATTTATCTTATATTATTTGTTTTTGTTTTGTTATCATTTGTCTGTCTGATTTTCATTTATTATTAGTTATATGTTAATTTATTATTTACTATTTACCTGTTTGTTTATTATTTTAACTATACCTATGCATTTATTTATGTATTTTATTTGTTATTTACATTATTATAGTTTTTATTTATTATTTTATTATCAATATGATTTTTTTTTTTTTTTTTTTGCATCCGACCTAGATATGGATCAAAAGGTCTCCTGTCGGCATGCTCCGCCTTTGTAATCCTTTGTAATCCTTTGTTAGAAGTTGATCACAAACCTCTCTTGTATTTAGCTACTTTCAAAGGAAGGAATGCCTCCAATCCCACCCCCAAACCTAAAGCCAAACCCACGCCCCCAGTACCAACCCCACAAGCACAGGACCGACGGTCCCCTCCACCTCAATATCCGTCTGATGTCATCCCCCTTAGGGAGGATGATATCGACCTGATTGTGACTGGCGTCGTCTCTGCAGTCGCTACTACCCTCGGGGAGAGCGACCCAGACAAGATGCTAGTCATGGTAGATAGGGCCGTCAAGAACGTGCTCAAACTCCTGAAAGAGAAGAGGAACCCTAGGCGAAAGGAGAGGACTCCCTCCCCCTCTACCTCCTCCTCTCCCGCCTCTTCCACTACCTCTTCCTCTTCCTCAACCTCCTACTCCTCCCCTTCCACTTCCCCCAAGCCCGCCACACCCGCCTTTACCATTGGGAAAGCTACACCGATAACCTCAAAGACTAGGAAAGTGTCTTCTGCTAAGCCCCAACGTCATTTTGCGCTCAGGCTTGAAGGCTCCTCTTCTGATGAGGAGGGAAACGCTCCCACTGTTACAAAGTCGCAACCCATCTTGTCGTCTGACCGGGGAGGACAAGATGAGACTGCAATGGAAACCGACAGGGAAAAACATCGCCCTGTTCAATAATCACTTAAGGTTGCTACAGTGGAAAGTAAACGGGTCCCGCAGCAAAAGCTCGTATCTCCTTGCACTTCCGCAAGAGCATGATTACGATATCATACTTCTCCAGGAGACATTGGTGAGCGATGAGGTGCGATTTCCGGGATATCGCATCTTCTCCCTCCCTCGCTTACCCACTACTAGGGGGTGCATGATCTTAGTCAAATTATCCATCCCCTGTAGTGAGATCATGGACCCTGTATCATGTGGGGATGGTGTAGAAGTTCTTGCGGTTCGACTTCATCGGGCCCACGAAACGTACACCATCTACAACATATACAGGGGCCAGAGAGCGGAACTGGACCTTGGAGAAGTGTGTGCTCTTGCTGCGGACAGGCTCCTCATCATAGGAGGGGACTTCAACGCCCACCATGATGTTTTGATGTCTCCCCATGGGCCAAATGTCGCTGGGCGCCACTTAAGTTACGTACTAGATGAATGCCCTGACATTGCGTTGTTGAATGATGGTAATCCGACGCACGTGCAAGGTGGACGACTTGATCTGACCTTGGCGACGGCCACTCTCCTCCCTAGGGTAACCTGGGAGGTGCATCCTATTGTCACTAGCGATCACTTCGGTGTCTCTGTGCATATACGGGATGCACCACCCATACCAGCTGTATTACCTGTTCCCAGGTGGAAGACAGCTTTGGCAAACTGGCCAGTGTTTGAGAGCTCTGTTGAAGAATGGACAGCATCCTACGTTCCACCACAGGACGTGGAAACGTTAGAAGCTAACTTTTCTGCAGCCATTCAGGTGGCTGCCAACAGAGCCATCCCAAAGACTCGCCAGTCCCCCAGAGAACATAAGAACAGCTGGTACTATACCCCCGAGGTGAGAGAGGCCAACCATCGGGTGAACATGCTTAGGCGTGTTTTCCGACGGCGCCGAACTCAGACCAATTTGGCCAACTTGCGCGCTGCAGTTCATGACGCTCACGTCATAGCTGCAGATGCCAGAAGAGCTAAATTTCTTGAATGATGTGAGGGCTTTAACGCTCACACCTCCCTACCAGAGCTGTGGTCTAAGCTCCGTAAGGCTACTGGCAGGACTCAACCACGACGCACTCATCATGCCCCTGATGCTGAGGCACAGCGGCTGGTGCAGGAGTTTGTCTCTCGCTCCAGCAGCACATCACTCCCGCAGTGTGTTCAAGACACACTGCAGGACCTCCAAGGAGTGAGGCGCCATAGTGTAGGACATGGTGAGTCGGTCGGATGGTACTGACGCTAGCTTTACGCTTCAGGAGCTACGGGTCACACACAAAACCAGCTCAGACACGGCACCTGGAGAGGACCTCGTCACCTATTCCATGCTGACCCATCTTGGGCC
>NC_134798.1:19922332-19932332 GCF_046742065.1 Oratosquilla oratoria
TGAGGCCAAGAACTCCTACCACCCACCTCAGGTAAGTGCAATTTTCACCCCTATTACTTTCAGTTCCCGTCTCTCCGTAATTACTGGTTTAATTCTGTTTACTGTTCCCTTCTATGGTATTGTATTTCTTCTTTCACTTTCAACTTTACTTCACTTAAGTATGTCTTTCACCATATCTTCTTTAGAAAGTAAGTAATGTTTCTCAATGGGGTGAATTAAACGGAGGTATAATTTTCTATTTTCTTCCCAAATAATTTACACTTGGCTTGTCAATTTACACCAAGGGACTCCCGCCTAGAATCCTCAATCCACTCACTAAGCCACCTCTGTTCCGACGTCACGACTTTATTCATCCAATGATTTTTACTGTTACAAAAAGTGCCTCCCCTAAGGATGTGACTTTTCTCCCATGTACCAAAAACTTTTTTCTCCTCCTCCACTCTTTTCCAATCAGAAAGGCTGTTACAACGTCTTAAGCAATACTGCTTACATAGGCAATCTCGACATCGAGACAGGAATGGCTTAGTTTACATATTGTCACATCAGCATTAAAATATGTTCCCTAGCGGTTGTTTATAAAATCTAGACGGGGAACGAGATTATACAACTCCTCCGCGGCTTATGTTTTCAAAACATCCTACGCATAAAAATAAAATTCTTACCACCTACCCCTCTATCTACCTTATTTGTCTACCTTTATCTACCAGCCTCTTACACAATTATTGACAAGTAAAAATAAAATATTGTAATAATCTATAATAAAATTATAGTAAGTGACTGTGACGTTTTTATAGCACACAGAGACACAATAATATTGGATATTAACTCATAACAGACACTAACACTGCTTACTAAAACATTTACCAAAACAATAAGAAACACTACATTCACTTATCCTTCATAGAAGTATGAAAAAAAGATACCGACAAATCAATTTACCACATAACAAAGTGATAAATGTTTGCCACAAAAAATATTTATAAACACGTTTTCCGAACCTGCGCTTGTGGCAGCATCGGAGGAGGGATTGAGGAAGTTGGTGGCAGAGTTTGGGAGAGTATGTGATAGAAGAAAGCTAAAGATAAATGTGGGTAAAAGTAAGGTGATTAGATGTACAAGGGGTGAAAGTGGCAGTAGACTGGAAGTGAGCATTAAGGGAGAGTGACTGGAGGAAGTGAATAGTTTTAGATACTTGGGTGCAAATGTGGCAGGAAAAGGTGGAGTGAAGGTGGAGGTGGAATGTAGATTGAGAGAAGCGAGTAAATGCCTTGGTGGATTAAAGAGTGTAATGAGGAATAGACATTTGGGAATGGATGCTAAGAGGAGACTGTAGAAAGGAGTGATTGTGCCAACAGCACTGTATGGGGCAGAAACATGGAACATAAGAGAAGAAGAGAGAAGGAGTTTGAATGTGTTTGAGATGAGGTGCCTGAGAAGTATGATGGGGGTTACTAGGCTAGATAGATTGAGAAATGAGAAGGTGAGGAGAAGAACAGGGGTGGAAAGGGGGTTGGGAGATAAGGTTGATGAAAGAATATTAGAATAGTTTGGACACATGGAAAGAATGAGTGAAGAAAGACTAGTAAAAGAGGTATGGAAGGCAGATGTGGTGGGAGTGAACACGAGGGGACGTCCTAGGATGAGGTGGATGGATGGGGTGAAGGGGGCTTTGGGGAAGAGGGGAATGTCTGTTGAGGAAGGACGGGAGAGGACAGAAGACAGGGGTGAATGGAGAATGGTTGAAAATGGATGATGTTGTGTTGGCGTAGTGTGTGTTGTATAACATATCGTACATTGTACTGGTGTGTTGCTTATTTGGGGAATTGTGTGTTTCCCCCTCTTTGTAGAGTTGTCGTATGATTTGCTGTTCATTGTCTTATTATTTATTGTAATCATGTGTACATTGTCTATAATGGTAATATTATTAGATGTTGCAAATGCGATGCACGTCTTTCCCGCGCAAAAATTGGAGCTTGGCGTCAGTTGAAGCCAGCCTTTGTGGTGTGCGCACGCATTTGTTGTCAGTGGTATAAAAAATATATTATATTCTGTCTATTCGAACTTGGTTTCAATAGCCACCCAAAACATTATGGTGGCAGCGCAAAAACAATCTTTTCGGTGATTTTTTTCATTGTGAACGTTCTGAAAAGACTCAATTGCAGCGCTGGACTATCGCCGATCATATTAGTGCATGTTAGCGTCCGTCCTTTTTCTCCCATTTTCATTCCACAAGCTACAGGATTTGCTTAGTTGTGAGAAGTAATAGTGCTTTCTCACTTTGGACCAGTGACTTTTTATTTACAAAGAAGAAGAAGAAGAAGAAGAAGAAAAAAAAGGCGGTGTTCAGGAACATTGTGGTTGCAGAGCGCGCTGAGTGGTTTTATTGGACGACGTTTCCCCCGAGAATCTTCGTGTCCGGCCTTCTTTTGGACTGATATCGCCGTCTGCTTTGGCGGGACGGTCGTCTCTGGTCACTTAGTGGCTTGCAGTTTGAATTGCTACTTGGATGAGGAAGGATTCGTGTTTGAAATTGGTCGGCGTCTCAAGCGGCCCTTGTGTATTCGCCGGCTTATGCTCCGCGTCCGCAGACATTGGCTACCTTGTTACTTACCAGTATTGTATAATTCTTTGCCTTAGGTACACCTGTATTGTCCTTTTTTGAGATTTTGTGGATATATTGTTTATACATATATTTCACATCTACCGGTCGTGCCTTGGGCGGCCATTTGTATGACGTCACTCCTTGTTTACCTTTTGAAATGTAACTCCCCTCAGTGACGTCTTGTGTACACTTGCATATCAGTGCATTATATATTTTTTTGCGTAAATTTTGCTAATTACGGTCTTAATATATATTTTTTCATTATTTGCTATATGTATTGCATTGTTTCTGTGTTTAAGTGCTTCTGTTTGTGTGAATTGTATCATTATCTTACGTTCGTGTCCCATGTCCATGTGATTTCTCTATATTATTATTATCTATTATTATTATTTTTTTTTTTTACATTATTTCATGCTTTGTGCTAGTGTGCTGTATTTGCATTAATTCTTGCTTGGTGTCGGTGTCTTTGTATGTTATTACGCAGTGGGTTACAGTTGTCAAATCCTATCATGTCTAAGTCAAAGAGGCCTTCGTTTATCAGGTCACAAAACTCATCTGAGACAATGGCTCACAAATTGACGTTGTTGTATCAAGACCCGTCGGTTATGAAATTCTCTGGTCAAGATCCTCATCATAGGGCGACTGATTTTATCCGCCAATGTGAGGACTCCATAGTGCATTCTAATGTTTCGACGGGGCCTGAAAATATCTCCTTTGTGAAGTCCCAGCTTGTACTAAATTCTCTAGCATCGGAGTTACTTTCGGCGTCATGTTTAGATCCCAAATCTCTGGATTATAATTATGACATCTTTAGGTCTAACTTTCTTAAACTTTTTTCAGATACCCCTGGTGGTGGTTCGTTCCATTGGTGCTTCAAACTGGCTGATACCCTCGTATCCCGACTGGGCACTCTTGATTATAGACGGGCGCAAACTCAGGCCAATATAATTGTTGTTGATGCTTTAGAGTCACTTTCACATTCAGATTGGGTAGATAATGGCAATATCACTTTAGATAGATTTCGTCTTATTTTAGAATTTATACTTTACATCCTTTTTTTGGTGCCTTCTGAGAGAAGAGCTGCATCTTCTCTCATGTATAAGACTGATGAGACTCTATTGTCTTTTGCGACAAAGCTTTCCTGTAAACTGGGGGATGTGCCTTCTAGTTCCTTGTGTATTAGCAATGCTCTTCAACATGCCCATGTCCCTTGTTCTCCTCAGCCCTCTCAGTCTACAGTTCCTACTCATAGCTCCCCTCAATCTACAGTTACCCCCCCCTCCCCTGTTATGTACCTTTTGTAACAGGTCTGGTCATTCGAGCGAATTTTGTTACCGCCGTAGGCGCCAGGTACACAAGTCAAGACTGTCCCCTGTTCGCAGGAGTGTACCTACTGTTTCTTCTAATCTGTCGCATGACCTTTCTAGAGTAGAACCTCAAGGTAGACTCAGTTATTGCCATATCCATGGTCATTGTAAACACTCGACTGATCAATGTTTCAAGGTTTTGAAACTTAGGGATGAGACTTCTCACCAGCCTCGTCAATCCCATTTTCACCAGCGCGTGTTTCACAACCCAAAGAGTTGACCAGCAATGTTCGGTCTCAAATAATTCCCTTTGTGGCTGTTGAGTCTTTTCAATTACTTACCTTTCAATTTCTTACTAGGGATACGCCTCTTTCTGTCACTGTAGATACTGGTGCAGAATGTAGTCTCTTAAATAGAAAGGCTTATTTTGCTCTACGGGAATTATATAATCTCCCTTTATCTCCCTTTTGTAATAATTTGCATTCTGTGCAAGGTTCTCCCTTGCTTGTTCTTGGATCTGTTTGTCTTCCCTTACAGTTTCCCTCGCATGCTACATTCTTTAATGTCACTTTTGTTGTTGTCTCAGTGTGATTGTCTCTTGGGTATTGATGCTCTTACAGCTCATGGCATAGATATTTCTCCTAGTCGCCGTGTAGTGACTTTCTGCAATTTTGATATCTCTGCATCGGATAGGCCAGTTTCTGTTTGTGATTCTCCTGTGCTTGATCAGTCCGCACATGTGCCTGTACCAACTTCTAAGCGCTCTAACCCTGTTTCTCATTGTGCTGCTGTTGTTATAGGAGAGCATCTTATTGAACCTTCAAGTTCTGTTCGAGTTCCGGTGCGCGTCTCAGGTGCCCCGATAGCGTCTGACGTTCTCTCTTTGCCTGACTCTATTCGTATTCGTCGGCTTGCCCTAGAAGGAACTCTCTCCACTATTCGCGAGGATCATGTTACCACGGCGATGGTAACCAATGTCACGGGTGCTCCTATTCCTCTCTCTCCTGGCAGTCACTTAGGCTCCTTTGAGGTGGTACACGTTGTTGCTTTCCAGGATTCGCCTATTATAGCAGCTTCTGTACTACAGTCTCCTCCAACACGTGACCCTGCTCACTTAGCTTCTGAGCTTGCCACATTTGTAGGCGAGATTGATTTTCCTGAAGAGACGCCTCGTCTCCTTGACCTGCTAGTTACCCACCGTCAGGCTTTGGCTTTACCAGGTGATCCGTTAGGGGTTACGGACCGTGTGGTTCATAGAATTGATCTTCAGCCAGGCACTCGCCCTGTTTACGTCCCCTCTTACAGGCTACCTCACTCTCGTCGGCTTATAGCCCAGTCCTTGGTTGACGATTTATTGAGTGAAGGTGTTGTACAGGAGTCCCACTCAGAGTGGAACTCGCCTCTTCTCCTGGTGCCTAAGAAAGATGGATCTTTTCGTCCTGTTGTTGATTACAGGAAAGTCAATGAGGTCACTCTTCCAGACCATTATCCTCTGCCTATCTTAAGCGAGCTTCTTCAGTCCATTGGCACTGGTAATACGGTGTTCACCACCTTAGATTTAAAAGCAGGTTTTTGGCAGATACCCCTGGAGGAGAAGTCTCGTAAAATCACGGCCTTCTCGACTCCCAGTGGGCACTATAAATGGCTTCGTTGCCCCATGGGTTTGCGGAATGCTCCTTTGACTTGCCAGCGCTTAGTTAACTCCATTTTTCATAGCTTAGTTGGGAATGGACTTTTTGTTTACCTGGATGATTTGATTCTAGTTTCCAAAGATGTGCAAAGCCACTTTTCTAAGTTGTCCATGGTCTTGCAACGTTTTGCTGAAGCTGGGTTGAAACTCAACTTACCCAAGTGTTCCTTTTTCAAGGCTAGTATCCAGTTCCTAGGTCATGTTGTAGACAAACATGGTATCCATACCACAGGTGAAAAGATCAAGGCAGTCAAGGACTTTCCTATAACAAAGTCAGTTGAAAATGTACGTTCCTTCCTTGGATTTGTAGGATACTATCGTGAATTCATTAAAGACTTTGCTTCAATTGCTTCCCCTCTCACTCGCCTTCTCAAGAAGGACTCTTCCTTCCAGTGGCGTGATGTTCATCAGACAAGTTTTGATTCCTTGAAGCTTGCTCTTACTGAAGCACCTATGTTGGCCTTCCCTGATTATAGTATCCCCTTTACCATTTGTACAGATGCTTCCGGTACAGGTATTGGAGCTGTACTCATGCAACAAGTAGATGATGTAGACCTGATGTTATTGCATATGCTAGTCGCATTCTTAATAAGCCTGAGTCCCGTTACTCTGTTACTCATTTAGAGGCCCTGGCAGTGGTGTGGGCTTTAAAGCACTTCCGTGATATCATTTTTTGATATCCTATTACAGTCTACACGGACCACACTGCTGTCACTCAGCTTTTTAAGGGCAAGAATCTGTCAGGCCGCCTAGCCAGATGGTTCCTCACGATCGAGGAATTCAATCCAACCCTTAAGCATATCCCCGGGTGTGCGAACCACGTTGCTGATGCACTTTCACGGAATATCCCTGTTGCTGCTGTTACCGTGATTCATAACTTTTCCCTGCAGGATCTGGCCAAGGCTCAGCGTGAAGACCCTGTTTGGTCTGCTGTCATTTATGCTTTGGAGTCTGGTGATGATTCCACCTTACCAGCTTTACCAGTACCTCTGTCCCAATTTTCCCTGCAGGACAAGGTTCTCATTTGTAATGTGGAAGTGTTTGAGCAAGATGTGGCACAGCTAGTGATCCCTGAGTCTCTAGTTCCCGTTGTTTTGTCCCTTGCTCATGATGCCCCTCAGGCTGGTCACCCAGGTCGTGACAAAACTCTGGCTATGGCACGGAAGAAGTATTATTGGCCTAAAATGCGACTAGACATTACCTCTCATGTAGCCCGGTGTAGTTCTTGTGCCCAGAACAAAGGTTCTACGAGCACTGCTCCCATCTTAGAGTACCCTACTCCTTCTCGCCCTTTTCAGACTGTGGCTATAGACCTTTTGCAACTGCCTCGTAGCACGCAGGGCTCTGTGTATGTCCTTGTGTGCGTGGATCACTTTAGTCGTTTTGTAGTCTTAGCTCCCTTACGTAACAAATCTGCACCAGTTGTAGCACATGCTTTAGTTTCCCATGTGTTGTGTCCATACACCACTCCTTCGGTGCTCCTTAGTGATAATGGGACTGAATTTAGGAACGAGGTTTTGGCAGGTATTTGCGAACGTTACGGCATCAAACAGACGTTCGTGACTGCTTATCATCCAGCGTCCAATGGTCTTGTTGAGAGGACGAACAGGAAAATTTTAGAGATCCTACGTCACCTTGCTAGTAATTTTCATGAGTCTTGGGAGGATTGGCTTCCCCATGTCAGTGCTTGTATCAATAGCACCATTAATGTTTCCACGGGCAAAACGCCTCATTATGTTATCTTTGGAGTTGAGAAACGGCTCCCATATGATGTGCTTGACAGCCCTGCTCGTCCCCTCTACAATTTAGATGACTATAGTAAAATCCAGAGTCATGTGATGCATGCCATTTATAATTCTGTACGAGATAAACTGGATGTTTCAAAGGCCGACATGTTGAAACAACAACATGCTCATGCAAAACCTGTGACCATCGGTGTTGGTAATCATGTTTTCAAAAGCATGCCTGATCGCCAGTCAAAATTGAATTGTAAATTTGAGGGCCCCCTTTTAGTGACTGAACGCCTACACCCTAACAAGTTCAGGATTTTTTACCCTTCTACAGGCCTTGGCGAGATTTCACACTGATAGGCTCAAGAAGACTCAAGTGCCTATCCCTGCCTTTACCCGGCCTCCTCCAGGGTCCACTGTAAGAACTCTGCCTTGTTTATCTACCCCTCATAATTATGACCTTAGGTCAAGGGGTCCTGTAATTACCTAAAATTTCATTGTGTATTGTTATGTACTCTTTGTGATGTTTACCTTTTTTTTTTTTTGCGTGTGTCCCTTTCTTGTGTAAATATTGTTTAACTCTTAAGTGTACTATCTTGAATTCTATTTTGTTGTGTTTAGATGTTAAGTATCATGTCCCCGGGCGTCCGGCAATTGCTGTATTTGTATTTTTGTTAACTGGCGCCAGTCTTATGTTACTTTCTGTGTTTGTATATATTGTCTTTATGTAATTAATTATGTATGTGTTTATTTAATGTATTGGGTGTGCTGTTGTAACCATTTTTCCCCACACTTTTGTCCGCCACTGTTGCATATGTAGTGTGTGTGTAGTTTGTCCTTGTGTGTTTTGGATTCTCTTTGCCTCGGTCGGTCTTTTTCTTGTTTGCTCGGTGAGGCCACCGAGTGGTGCTGGCCGAGCGATGTGTTGGCGTAGTGTGTGTTGTATAACATATCGTACATTGTACTGGTGTGTTGCTTATTTGGGGAATTGTGTGTTTCCCCCTCTTTGTAGAGTTGTCGTATGATTTGTTGTTCATTGTTTTATTATTTATTGTAATCATGTGTACATTGTGTATAATGGTAATATCATTAGATGTTGCAAGTACGATGCACGTCTTTCCCGCGCAAAAATTGGAGCTTGGCGTCAGTTGAAGCCAGCCTTTGTGGTGTGCGCACGCATTTGTTGTCAGTGATATAAAAAATATATATTATATTCTGTCTATTCGAACTTGGTTTCAATAGCCACCCAAAACAATGTTGTGATTACATGAGGTGGAATGGGCGGATGGATGGGGGGTGAGGTAGTATGTGTGAGCAAAATTTGACGCAGCCCGAAGGTATTTCTCCCCGTCTTCTCCTTTTATGCAATGGGGGGACGAAGAGGTGGGGTCGCCGATTTAATGAAGCGGCCTTGCTGTGGATGTGCTGTGTCTTGCGACACTGCTTCTGACCCAGGGCAGTGGACAAGGTGCAGGGATGACCCGTCATCCAGGAGGTGCTAAGATAAGAGGGAGGGTGGAGGGGTGTGGAGTGTATTCAGGGATGGAATGGGTGGAAATGATTTTATGCCTTTTCTTTTTTGGCTACCACCCTTGTAAGGGGGAAAAAGCCTTGGTATATGTATGTATGTATGTATGTACGTTTTCTGTAAGTGTCAAAATATTGTGGGCGATTGTACATTGACTTGAAACATCATATATGTCAAATTCCTTCACTCTCTGAAATTCTAACGAAGTTTCCCCGAAAAAGATAAGACGGACGTTCTCGTTCAACCAGCATGAGAAGTGAAAAAATCTACGGATTATCTACCAAATTTTCGCACGCATATCTCGACAAAATCGACCCAGTTTCTCCACTTCTAGGCTAAGGTGAATCAAAATAAACAAGATTTGTTGGTTTTACATAATTTTGAGTTGGTTTAAAAAAGTAGATTTTGGCTTCGAAGCTGGGGGAGGGGGGAAAGGGGGGGAGAGGGGGGGAGTATATACAACATTCGACCGGCGACGTACGGGTTAAAAACAAATATTCGACCCGGGAAGTAATGATATGTGGTATCCCACAAGGTTTGGTATTGGCTCCGATCATGTTTGCCATATATATAAATGACATAAATGAAAGTGTGGAATGTTATATGAACTTCTTTGAAGATGATGTAAAAATAATAAAGAAAGTAAGTACAGAGGAACATTGTGAATCACTACAGAAAGACTTACATAAAATCTGGACATGGAGTCAGAAGTGGGAAGTGAGCTTTAACATCAAGAAATGTAGTAAAATGGAGTTTGGAAAAAAGCGAAAATAGAATATCGAGGAAATACTAAATTGGTGCAGAAGAAGTAAAGAAAAGTGAGCTCGAAGAGGGACCTAGGAGTAATTATTAGCAAAGACATGTCATCAGACAAGCATATAAACAAAATAGTCGGAGAAACCTTCAATTTACTACAGTCGATAAAAGTAGCTTTTGATATTTGGATGAAGAAATGATAAAGAAAATATTAGTTACACTGATAAGGCCAAGATTGGAGTACGCTGCGACACTATGGACACCCAGTACTAAAAAGAATATAAAGAAATTAGAAAGAATACAAAGAACAACAACAAAGATAGCACCAACATTCTCCAAATTGACATACGAACAAAGACTGTCTAAACTGGAACTAACAACCCTGGA
>NC_134798.1:19944832-19954832 GCF_046742065.1 Oratosquilla oratoria
TACAGGGCATTGTGTCAAGATTAAAATCTCACAGAGATAAATGCCAAGGTCAGCCACAGCATTCAGAAGAAATTGATGACCCAGATAAATAATTTTATTTATATTGTGTGCATTTCTCCCTTTTCATATGCAACTATATAAATTTGCTGAACAATGGAGAGCATGTGCAATAAAAATGCGAAGGCCTAAAGAGATGATACTTCAACTTCATTACTTCTAAATTTGGGTAATGACTATATCACTATAGTATACTGTATCCACTCAACTTTGGGGCCTAGATGATTGTTATTCATTTCATTCAACATTCTGTAATATATATCATAGGTTTCATTGGAATTCAGCCCACAAGGGATTCAGCCCAAAGGGATTTAGTCTAACCTAACCCAACTAACCCATTATTTTTAGTGAATTTAAAAGTGGACTGAATCCTGTGTGGGCTGAATTCCAAGCCCACCTATTTCATATCCTGTTAATTATTTCCAAATAATTTAGTGGCTTGTGTGAATATGATCATTATCTAAAAAAAAAGAAAGAAAAAAAATAACTACTGTACTCAAAAGTAGCCTAAATCACACTGTATTCATTCATTTATTTATTCATTTATAAATTATGCAATATGCTAAAATTTTCTGTTTCCATTTCAGGATCTGTATCAACAGCTTCAATCCCTTCATCATCGAATCCACTTGAATCATCTGCAAACCTGACTCCACCATTAAAAAGGTCACTATCAGACTCCTCCACAGGCGCCACTTCTGCTAAATCATTTTCATCTAAAAGAAAGTCATCAACATCTCTGGACAGATTTATCATAAAAACTTCAGCCTCTCAAAAGGAAAATCTCGACAAAGAAGTTGCAAGAATTATATTTGATACAAATTTACCATTTCGTCTTGTTCAGCATCCTCAGTTTCTCAAGATGGTTCAGAACCTGAGGCCAGGTTATATTCCTCCATCCAGAAAAGATATTGCTGATAAGTACTTGGATCTTGTGTATGAAAAGGAATATAAAAAGTGTGCAGATGACCTGAATAATGAAACTGTATGTCTTTCAATTGATGGGTGGTCTAACATCCATAATGAGCCCATAATATATGTCACTCCAACAACATCCACTTGTCAGATTTATTTAGTTGACACAATAGACACACCAGGGAAACCTCACACTGCTGAATATCTTCTAAAACTTGTACAAAATTCGATCAAGAAGGCTGAACAAGATTTTGGTTGTCACACTGGAAGTGTTGTGACAGACAATGCAGCAAATGTCACTAAGATGAGAAAACTCTTGGAGGAATCGAATGAACCTGGGCATACCGTCCTCACATACGGCTTATACCGTTCCTTGTATACATGTGGCAAGTCTATGTAACACTGCTCCTTATATTGACATGCTAAAAATGTCCTTTAGCAATCAGATCGCACATCAGATAGCAATCCCACAATATCTAAATCTATAAAAACTATATTTAAATCAAATCAATCTGATTTAAAAAATATATATCTTTTATATTTTTTAAAAGGATAAAAAAAATCGCCAACCCTGGTGTCCACTACCCTCATACAATAATACCTGTTAAGTCCGGCTAAAATTGGCATTTCAAAGCATAACAGTGCCTTAAAAATAGTTTCTTATTTCACTATAAAAGTTTATATTAACTTACACTGCATTGAATAAACCAATAGTTGATATATTTGTCCTATATGCAATGTTAGGTTTCTAGTTTTGATATATTTGTCCAATATAAAATGTTAGGTTACAAAGAAAGCAATGGCCTCCGCTAGCGGACCCAGGGATCTGGGTGCGCACGTCCTGTGTAATAGTAGTCCTTGGTGTGTGTATATATATATATATATGTATGTATATATATATATATATATAATATATAATATGTATAAGTATATATATATATATATATATAATATATATATATATGTATATATATAGATATGTATATGTATATAAGATATATATATATACTTATATATATATATATATACAGTATATATATATATATATATATACAGTATATATATATATATATATATATATATATATATGTATATATATATATATATATATATATATGATGATATGCTTTAACGTCACACACTCCCCCCTATCGGGAGGCTAGGACGGTGCCCCTCACAGAGGGCTTTGTAGCGTGGAATTTAAAGAACTATGTCCTTGGTTCAACTTCGCCGGTGGCAGGATTCGAACCACTCTCACTTCGACCTTCGCCGCAAGTAACGACGCCCTAACCCACTTACACACACACACACACACACATACACACACACACACACACACACACACACACACACACACACACACACACACACACACACACACACACACACACACACACACACACACATATATATATATATATATTAATATATATATATATATATATATATATATATATATATATGTATATACTTATATATATATACAAGCCCACCGGCTGCGCCGGCCCGGCTACGCCGGGGGCCTTGGCTTTTTATTTCTTGTCAACATCTAGCTGTTCTCGCAAGTCATCTATATAGGCGATTTGTGCTGGTGTTAAATTTCCGTTCAAAATACCCTTTTTATATTTTTTTAATTCTTTTTTTCCTTTAAGTTCGAGTTCTTCTTTTTCGAGTTCTTCGAGTTCTTCTTTTTCGAGTTCTTCGAGTTCTTCTTTTTCGAGTTCTTCGAGTTCTTCGAGTTTTTCGAGTTCTTCTTCGAGTTCTTCGAGTTCTACTTCTTCTTCTTCTTTGAGTTCTTCGAATTCTTCTTCTTCCTCTTCTTCTAGTTCTTCTTCTTCTTCGAGTTCTTCTTTTTCTTCTTCTTCTTCTTCTTCTTCTTCTTCTTCTTCGAGTTCTTCTTCTTCTTCTTCTTCTTCTTCTTCTTCTTCTTCTTCTTCTTCTTCTTCTTCTTCTTCTTCTTTTTCTTCTTCTTCGAGTTCTTCTTCTTCTTCTTCTTCGAGTTCTTCTTCTTCTTCTTCTTCTTCTTCTTCTTCTTCTTCTTCTTCTTCTTCTTCGAGTTCTTCTTCTTCGAGTTCTTCTTCTTCTTCTTCTTCGAGTTCTTCTTCTTCGAGTTCTTCTTCTTCTTCTTCTTCGAGTTCTTCGAGTTCTTCTTCGAGTTCTTCTTCGAGTTCTTCGAGTTCTTCTTCGAGTTCTTCGAGTTCTTCTTCGAGTTCTTCGAGTTCTTTTTCGAGTTCTTCGAGTTCTTCTTCGAGTTTTCTTCTTCGAGTTCTTCGAGTTCTTCTTCGAGTTCTTCGAGTTCTTCTTCGAGTTCTTCGAGTTCTTCTTCGAGTTCTTCGAGTTCTTTTTCGAGTTCTTCGAGTTCTTCTTCGAGTTCTTCGAGTTCTTCTTCGAGTTCTTCTTCGAGTTCTTCTTCGAGTTCTTCTTCGAGTTCTTCGAGTTCTTCTTCGAGTTCTTCGAGTTCTTCTTCGAGTTCTTCTTCGAGTTCTCCTTCTTCTTCGAGTTCTTCTTCTTCGAGTTCTTCTTCGAGTTCTTCTCTTTCGAGTTCTTCTTTTTCGAGTTCTTCGAGTTCTTCTTTTTCGAGTTCTTCGAGTTCTTCTTTTTCGAGTTCTTCGAGTTCTTCGAGTTCTTCTTCGAGTTTTTCGATTTCTTCTTCGAGTTCTACTTCTTCTTCTTCTTCGAGTTCTTCGAGTTCTTCTTCTTCCTCTTCTTCTTCTTCTTCTTCTTCTTCTTCTTCTTCTTCTTCTTCTTCTTCTTCTTCTTCTTCTTCTTCTTCGAGTTCTTCGAGTTCTTCCTCTTCTTCTTCTTCGATTTCTTCGAGTTCTTCTTCTTCTTCGAGTTCTTCTTCTTCACCGTAGTTGGCGGTGTAACCGATTTACCACCAAACGCGAAGGGTCAGTTTATTTTTTGATTATATAGATATATATATATATATATTAATCTATAATATATATGTATATATATATATATATATATATATATATATATATATATTTATATAGTTATATATATATATATATACATATATAAATATATACATATATATACATATGTATGTATATATATATATATATATATATATATATATATATATATATACATACATACATATATGTATATACCAAAGGCTTTTTCCCCCTTACAAGGGGGGTAGCCAAAAAGAAAAAGGCATAAATACCACTCTCACCCATTCCATTCCCTACATATTCCACTCCCCTCCACCCTCCTCCCTCCCTCTCATCTTGGCATCTCCTGGGTCTGAAGCAGTGTCGCAAGACACAGCACATTCACAGCAAATCCGATTCATAAATTCGGCGACTCCCCCTCTCCGTCCCCTCATGCAGAAAAGGAGAAGACGGTGAGAAATCCCTTCGGGCTGCGTCAAATTTTTTCTCATACATACTCCCTCACCCCGTATCCACCACCTACTCCCCCTCATGCATCACAGCATCATCCATACACAACCCTTCTCCATTCACCCTTATCTTCTGTCCTCTCCCGTCCTTCCTCAACAGACATTCCTCTCTTTTGTAATGCCCCTTTCACCCCATCCATCCATCTCATCCTAGGACGCCCCCTCATGTTCACTCCTTCCACCTCCGCCTTCCACACCTCTTTTACTAATCTTTCTTCACTCATTTGTTCCATGTGTCCAAACCATCCTAATACTCTTTTATCAACCCTATCTCCCAGCTCCCTTTCCACCCCTGTTCTCCTCCTCACCTCCTCATTTCTCACTCTATCTAGCCTAGTAACCCCTATCTTACTTCTCAGATATTTCATCTCAAACACATTCAAACTCCTCTCTTCCTCTCTTATGCTCCATGTTTCTGCCCCATATAGTGCTGTTGGCACAATCACTCCTTCATATAACCTCCGAGTCTTCTCAGAATTGTAATTAAGCTTGTACACGACATTGGTTTTTGACAAAGTCCCAGAGTTAACAAACTAGTCCCAGAGTTACCATAAAAACAATTTTGGTAACTCTAGGACTTTGTCAAAAACCAATGTCGTGTATAAGTTTAATTGTAATTCTGGAGACTGGACGCTCCGCAAATGTTCATACATTGGATTTACGACATGCAGTCTCAGTAGGCACCTGACGCTTCATCTCCAACAGGGAGCGATTAAAAATAATTTCAAGAACCAACACTAGTCTGCCTTAGAGTAACTATTGTTCACAACACGGAAATAGTTACTCAGGGTAATGATATTAAAGAGAGAGTTGAAAATGTTAGAAGCAATGTACATTAGGGAATGGTCTCCTATCATAAATATTAATTCCAACATGATAACGACCATTCCCTTATTCAATAGCTCTTCGAGACATTTGAACAGAGACCGTATCAATGGTATTTTGTCATCCCCTCGAGAATTGCCCATTACTCCGACTCCACCACCCCTGAGAAGAGTGGCTCGGGTCAAGCAGGAAGCGAATCCTACTCATTTGTCGTAGGAAACATACACATACTTCCCTCAAACAAAACCACGCCCACACACACAAACATCTGCAATTGCTTTTTCTTCGAGTAAAATTCACTTCCTTCATAACTTTCTCTCATACTACATCTCATTTCAGTTTACCTCCCCCTACGTTGTTTCCGTTTTTTTTTTTCTTTTTCTGTACGAATACGCCCCCCTTCAATTTTCCCCGCTTTTGTATGCTTCAGATAGAGGCGTCACCCTCGAAGTGTCCTTCCGCCCATTCCTCCAGCGCCACGATCCTTGCCCTTAGAATCGCCCCTAAAATGCACTTATTGGCATATACCCGACTTGTATATACTACTATTTTTTCATTTTCTTACAGACATCTATTCTCCTCCCACACACACCGATCCCGCGCGAGCGGGTTCTTTCCTAGGTAATCCATAAACCATCCATTATGTCATAATACAATATTTTTGTGTCTGTGCGATTGTGCTTATTATTTTGTAGTCTATTTTGAGAATGACTCTTTACAGCTGAAACGTCAAATGTGTGTTTAATCAAAATGGATAACTTTGGGCAGATCGTCTTTACTCACTCACCAAAAATCAGAACTATAGTGAGGAAGATTGAAAACATTAAAAAGAAAATTAATAATAGTGGTAAGGCTGCTGTGGTGTTCAATTCAGTTTGTATTAAAGAGAACCTACACCCGAGGTATAAGATATATATATATATATATATATATATATATATATATATATATATATATATATATATATATATACATATATATATATATGTGTGTGTGTGTGTGTGTGTGTGTGTGTGTGTGTGTGTGTGTGTGTGTGTGTGTGTGTGTGTGTGTGTGTGTGTGAGTGTGTGTGTGTGTGTGTGTGTGTGTGTGTGTGTGTGTATGTATGTGTGTGTGTGTGTGTGTGTGTGTGTGTGTGTGTGTGTGTGTGTGTGTGTGTGTGTGTGTAACCAGAAAATCCAGAATTCTCACGCATCTAAAAAAAAAAAGTCAAGTAAATTGTCTTAACATATGTGTATAGCATATCACTATATGCACAACTTGACGTACACTTCCTGGCATCCAAAGTGTAGACAGGCTTTTCTGTTAAAAAATCCAGAGAAAGCAAGAACACATTTTTTTTTTTTTTTTACATAGACCTAGAACGTGTCGCCACATATTATTGTTTTTAGCAGGACGTGTGTTTTGATGTAGATCACCATCTTCGTATTTTTGTTCTATAATGATTTATACATAAATTAGGCTTTTGCTAATCAAGATGTCGACCCAGATTAGACATGATTTTCGTCCCTGAAATAGTAATATCCGTATAAAATTGGACACTCTTAAATTCAGCCTTAAAAATGTACTGAAAAGCTCGACTATTATTTGGGTATATATGTTTTCTTTATTGCTGTTTTATCTAATCTTAATTGATTATATTTCATCTTATTTAATGTTTTTCACTTTTCTAGTTTTCACCATTATGTCTTACTCTATTTCATAATATTTTGTTTTATGTAATTTTATTTGATTTAATTCGATATTATTTTCATTTATCTCATTGTTTTATTCTACATTTTTCACGGTTTCTATTTTTTCGTATTATAAAAATTTTCACGTTTTCTATTTTTTCGTATCATATCTGATCTAATTCTATATTATGCCCTTTTATGAAATCATATTTTATCTTTAATTTATCTTTTTTATTCTATTTCATCTTATTTTGTTTGATTTAATCTGACTTGATTTGATTCGATTCTGGCTGTATTATTTGATTTGATTTCATCTTAATCTAGTCTACACTATGTGTTTCATGCATCTTATCTCACTACGGACCAAAGGTTCCTGTAGGCGTTTACGCTTTGCCATTGTCATCGATGATAATCCAACGAAAGCCAAACGACCTTCAGTTACTCGGCAGAACAGGTCACGTCTTATTGATTCCACCCTTTAAGTCTGTGTTGGACGTGATCTCCGACCAACCCGTAGGCTAATCACACCCTAAGACATCAGCCAAAATAAAACCAGTAAAACATTACACCGATAAAGCCACACCCTCAGCCCCACAGCAGCTGGCAGCGGTCCTTGGGACCTCCCATCGATCTCTCTAGGAAGAAACCTTGGGCTCATCGCTGCGTGTGGGACTGCTTCTTTGTCGCCGGTTAACATTACTGAAAGGGAAGCAGTTATCAGTTCTCGTGGAGGGAATACAGACGACGAAACTGACAGAGAAATTGTGGGTCCACCAGGGAGACCAAGTGTCACTCATACTCAGGTCTGCACCTCCAAACGGTAGAAAGTTGACTGAGGCTGGAAGTTGATGGGAGGGATGGAGATGACTCTCTCTGACGTTCCTGTCGCCTCGTGGAGGAACCCGTCGTTGGTCCATGAGGACGAGGTGCTGCAATATGGTGACGAGAAAGGACACTAGACAACAAGGAGGAAAAGAAAAAGGAGGAAAAGGAAGACAAGTCCTTGCGAGTGAAGTGGAGAGGAAAGCGGGGCAGACGCGCGCTCGGCCTCGACAAGCACTGCCGCGCGCTCAGCGCTGACGAGGAAGAAGATCCGCGAAAGTAAATGAAGGTGTCGAGTCAGGTCGGGTCACGTCGGGTTGGGTTGGGTCGCCTTCGATCGCACTTTACGCGACGTGGATCCTCGTTCCAGTCTAACATCCACAACCGCTGATACTCTTGTCCTGGAAGTCCAAACACATAGAGGAAAGTTACTTGGGTCGTAAGTGAGCGTCTCTTGGAATGAATACCTCTCTCTCCTCTCCCTCTCTCTCTCTCTCTCTCTCTCTTATGATATAGTGGGAGGGAAGAACATGTGGAGGGAGTCTGTAGGACAGGCAGCTGCAACGTCGGCATACACCTAACGCTCTTTGGTTCAGACATGCAGTGCATGAACTTTCTTAACATAGTGACATGCCTAGAGAATTTTCGTTGTTGATAATGCCAGGAGTCGACTGAACGAGATCGTTCGTCACCAGCTGGAGCCAAGGGAATCCGTTACCATTCTGATGAAGAGGACTGCTTACTACACGTCAACCAATGTCGACAGTTTGACTGTAGACCCTGCCTGGCCGTTCCCTCGGGTGTTCCTGCCACTGGAAACCAGCGACCGATGTCCTCATCCTGCGGCATCATGATCAAGACAATGAATATATACTGTGACGACATGTGCAAATTCTTACGGCTCTAAGACGGAAATCGGAGGTTAAGAAGGGAAGGTGATGAACTAGTAAGTCGAAGGAAAATAAGGAGGAATTAAGACGGCAGGGTACGTGGAAGGTGGCAAGAAGAAAGATGGTAAGGATTGGGCGGCTCCAAATAAGGCACCGGGAAGTAAGGCGTAAGTACCTGGCGTGGGGGGGGGGGGCAGCAGAGAAAGGGAGGCAGAATAGGAAGGACGGGGGTGGGGGGCTCTGATGTGGAAGGCTGTGACGTCAGCCTTGGGCAGGTGGCAAGTCAGGTGGAGTCTGGGAGGGCTGGCCACGAGAGGCAGCGGCATATCATGGCCGTCGTGAATATAGTTATCAGAAGTTTGTTGTTTGGGCGTCCAACATGGAAAAGAAATATTCTACATGGTCAAGTTGATCCTGCTTCACTGTGAAGGTCCAGGGGGGAAAGTAAACGTAAGGCTTCATATGGTTCGGCAGTGTATCAGAAAGGCGACCGGTAGCTACATAGCTGTACGGCGACGCGACGCGACGGAACGCGACGCTACGGGCAGGCTGCGAGGGGCGGGGCAGCCAGATCAAGAGCGTCTCGGCAGGAGTATGGCCGTAAGACGCGAGAAATGCGGTAAGGAGTAAGGCGTAAGAAGTCTGAGGAAAAGGAGAAGGAGGAGGAGGAGGAGGAGGAGGAGGAGGAGGAGGAGGAGGAGGAGGACAAGGCGAGTAGTGTTTGTACGTACTCCGCAGTTGCCCAAATATGGTCAAGCTAACTTTAAAAATACACATGTGCGCTCTCTCTATCTCTCCTTCTTTCTGTCTCTCTCACACACACACGCACGCACATATACGCACGAACATGCACACATACACACGCACGTACGAACACAAGCTCGCGGACACACACACACACACACACACACACACACACACACACACACACACACACACACACACACACACACACACACACACACACACACACACACACACGAGTATGTACACACACACATATAAACACAAGCGCGCGCGAGCAGTGTTTATATTCTTCTTTATCATTTACAATGTCAGGATGTAGAGTTGCCTAGGCCATTTAACCCTTCTATGTTGATAATTAACAGTTGACTGCTCCAGGTGGGCCGCTCGCGGTAGGTGTTATTTGGATAGAAATTTGAACATTCTGAAGTACTTTTGTATTGGACAAACGTCGGTTAAAACCGTTACGGTGTGCACGCGGCCCGGTAACAGGTGTCGCTCTTAGAGTTCCAGAAAACAAGTTCAGTTTTAACCCTAATTCACCCTAATAGCTCCTGTGTTTCAGGGTGTGGTCGAGGTGTGTGTGTGTACATGGGTGTATATGCATCTACAAACTGAGAGTTAAGGTTAAATGGACCCTCAGGAAGAAGAAGACGGAGGTG
>NC_134798.1:19972332-19974832 GCF_046742065.1 Oratosquilla oratoria
TTTGGTGTTTTATGATTTTTCTTTTTATTTGACCAAATGACAAGGAATCTTGTCATCGGAGTTTAATGGGTTAAAATAAAAAATCAGTGGAAACAGGCACGTGAAAACAAAAAGATCTCTTTCAAAGAAATAGTACAACAACAGGTAGAGGAGAATGCAAAAGAAACAGTAATTAAGGAAATCAAAGAAAAGGAAAATTGGGTGAGAGACACATTGGTTATAAAGAAATGCAATGTGGTTTATGGTATAAAAGAAAAACATAATGTATACAAATACCAAAGAGAAAAAGAAGAGAAAGAAATTGCGAAGGAAATACCGAAAGCGGGTCAGGACGAGGGTCAAGAGTTGGATAAGGATATCGACGAGGTGCATAGAATGGGTACATACTCTTAAGAAAAAAATTTAGGCCAGACAAATACGTCAACAAATTAGTCGGAGAAACTTTCAACTTTTTAAGATCAATAAAAATAGCCTTTGACTACATAGATAAAGAAAGGGTTAAGAAAATACTAGTTACACTGATAAGGCCAAAATTAGAATACGCTGCGACACTATGGTCACCTAGTTTAAAAAATATATAAAGAAACTAGAAAGAATTCAAAGAGCAACGACAAAGATGGCGCCAACACTCTCCAATTTGACATACGAACAAAGATTGGATAAACTAAATCAACCAACCCTGGAAGTAAAAGAAGAGAAAGAGGTGATTTGCTAACATCTACAGAATTATGAAAGGGATGGAAATTCTTGATAGAGATGACTTACTAAAGTGGGACAGAAGAAAAAACAAGAAGACACGAAAAGAAACTTGAGAAGGACAGTTACAGAAGAGATCTGAAAAAGAATAGCTTCCCACATAGAGTGATAGGTATCTGGAACAAACTGAATGAGGAAACAGTGAGTGCTAAAACAATACATGACTTTAAGAACAAACTGGATGCGGAAAGGTACAACTGCGGATCACGACAAGCATAACTCTCTTCCTGTAAAATATAATTAGGTAATAATAACTAGGTAAATACACATACACTCACGCACACACACACACACACACACACACACACACACACACACACACACACACACACACACACACACACACACACACACACACACACACACACACACACACACACAGACACACACATACACACACACTCACACACACACACACACACACACACACACACACACACACACACACACACACACACACACACACACACACACACACACACACACACACACACACACACACACACACACACACACACACACGGCTCGGTGGCGGATTGGTAAAGCACTGGCCTCACAAGCCAGAGAACCGGGGTTCGATTCCCCGGCCGGGCGGAGAAAAGTTGGGTTTGTCTCCTTTCACGTGTAACCCCTGTTCACCTAGCAGTGAGTAGGTACGGGACGTTAGTCAAGGAGTTGTGACCTTGCTGTCCCGGTGTGTGGTGTGTGAGTGGTCTCAGACCTACCCAGAGATCGGCAAATAATGAGCTCTGAGCTCACTGCCGTAGGGTGGTTTCTGGTTGTCTCGACAGAGACTGCAGCAGATCCGAGGTGAATACACACACTGTTGTCCTCTGTGGTGAGAGGACGTCCTCTTTCCATTTCCTAGAAAGAGCGCTTGGGGTCTGTGCCGATATTTTTACCGAAAACGTTGTTTTTGACAGATATTGTGTTATTTTTCTGTTTTTGCTTTCTATGGCGTTGCCGCCCGTTTCATCACATTGGCTTCCCTTTTTTCATTTTATATATAAAAATTTTTTTTACCATGAAGAAAATTTACATTACGGATGGAGTCCCTTGAAATCTCTTTTTCCATGGTGACTACCTGGACAAACTGTTCTATTTGTTTATTGACTTGCTCTTCCCCTTTGCGATGGAACTCGAACTATATCTAACCTGTTCTTATTATCTGAATTTTTCGCATTTGTCTTCAACAGTTTTCGTAAAGGACTCTCGGCTGGTAATCTTCCTATGTTTTCTCTATGACTTTTGGTCCTATTTGGGGGACTTTGTTGAGACCTGGGTTGTACTGAGCATATAAAACCATCTGATACGAGTAAAGTCCGGCATATGTTTTTGTTTTCTAATCTCTCCTTCTTTGGTATCTGTACTTTTGTCTGCTTTTCCGAACTTTCTCCATCTCGCCTTTGCACGTAATAGCCTATGCAAAAGTATTCGGATTAACTTCCCTCCTTGCTTCATTGCAGATTGGAGTCCAAATAATTCCAACTTTTCAGTGATAGCTTCCTTTCTGATATTGGGCCTGGCCGTGTCCGCCGCAGAATACCATTTCATTTTTTTTTTTTTTTTTCTTCTCCATTTTGACAGTCACCAATCTTCTGAACTTAGTAAATGTCCGCCCATGGCTTTGGGCGCCTTCTTCTGGGTGCCGACGTTTTGGCACGGCCATTTGGACGTTGGCTCATTTGGTGCGAGGATTTTTGGTGCCAGACTTATTGAATAGGAAACAATTGGTTAAAAAATG
>NC_134798.1:19979832-19984832 GCF_046742065.1 Oratosquilla oratoria
GTAACATGGTCCTCACGAACAGTGGAAAGGGTACCCTCCAATGCAAGATGTATAACACGAACAGAGTCAGGTTGAGATAAGACGTCAGAACCAATTGGAGCATCTGAAATGCGCACCGTTACTCGAACTGCACTAGAAGGGCCAATATATAGTGCTCACCTTCGACAACAACAGCATAAGAAAGTACAGGAGGGCTTAAAAGTTTTGAACCATTGGAAGATAACTGCCTGGTCAGACCATGCACAGAAGGTGAGCTATGTATAGAAACTGGGCTGTCCATTGCAGAAATAACATTGTCGTTGAAAGTAACTATACGTTGCCGAGATGTATCTATGCACAAGTTGCTAAGAGACAATCACACATAAGTATGAAATTAGAAAACCTTAAGGGAATGCAAATAGATCCAAGAATAGACAAGGGAGAGCATTGTACAGCTTGCCAAGCACTACAAGAAGGTAACAATGGTACGTTGTACAAATCCTTGAGAGCAGAATATGTTTTGTTATCTATAATACTACATTATGCCCTAACATCTACTATTACAGAGATAGGCAACTGGTCCATATAACATTGAAAGGTAAGGAGTTGGGAAGAGACAGCAGGCACTAAAGGGACGAGCTGTTAGTCAGTTTTTGGGATTTTGTGAAAATGGGACTAAGCATGCCTGGGGATTGAACTATTTTCTGCTCTAAGCTTCAAATTTTTTGAAAACTGATCAGAAGATTGGCTACATTGTCCATGGACAAGACAGTAGCTAGAATGAGGGTGAAATGACATTCTTGAAAGTCATGTGTGATGCTAGAAGAGGAATTAGTGAAACGTATAACAGGAGTCTGCCTAGAACTTCGCTCATGACAGTTACGAAGGAAACAGAAAACACTGTAATTACCTATTTTGTTACAATACGTGCATGTAAGCACGGTAGATACAGATGGAGAAGAAGGGGTACTCTGCGTAGGTGTCGAAAACAGAGGAGGTGGTGGGGGGGAGGAATAGGAACATCCGGAGTCTGCTGTGAATCACTAGGTAGTACAGGAGCTAGCAAGGCACGAGGAGGCAATTCTTTTAACTTAAAAAAAAAAAAAAATTGTTGCAAATGTTAGTAAAGATTCACCTGTCTGATAACTAAGAGAAGAAACAACCCTTTGCTCATACGGAGCGAGGAACAAGAAGTAGAAATACCCCAAAACAAGTCGGAGTCTATCTAATGTAATAGACTTTTTATTTACCCACTTTGAATGTATCAATGAATCTAATGCTTCAGAGGCCGCCGTACTGGTTCTAGCCTGAGCGCGCATAGAGGAAGAGAGCACGTCAGTCAAACTGAAGTACCAGAGAAAATTATCACCTACCAGGTTTGCATTAAACATTTTAAGAAAATTTGCCCTGAAGGTGGTGTAATCTTAGTTTAAAACTCTAGGGTTGACGCATGAAGCTGATATCATCTCAGAGGCTAGTGAATTATATATATATATATATATATATATATATATATATATATATATGTATGTATGTATGTATGACCCTGTAATGACGCTAGTGTTGATGATACTATCCTTACATTGTTGAATAAATGCAGATGCTGAATAAATAGGATATTCACCCAAGATTTTTACAACGGAGGGATCCTGGTTCAATAGAGTAACAGTGGGAGGAGCCATGGCTGAAAAGTCCAGGGATCAAACACACATAAGCGCTGGCGTCGTTTGCGCTTGGAGAGGGATACTTGCTTCCTGAAGAAATACCTTTGTAAGGCAGGACAAAAGACCACTGAATGCAGTATGGCTGTCATCCACTCTGGGATTAGCTGCCGATAAACAGATACGCACATGATCCTGGCTCACACACATCTACAAAAGCATGGAATTATAAGAAATTATATAAAAGATAAATATTGTCTAAATGAAATTAGCCTCTGCATAGAATACGAAGAATGATAGGAAACATAAGTACTAAGAAAAAGGTGACCTTACACCATGTGGCGGACAACCTTAACACACCAACTATGGAGTTCCACATGGCTCGGAAACATATTACTCATCCGACAACATCCACGTGCACAATAAGGGTATTGCTGGTATTACAGCAGCAATACGTTGAGAAATCTCGTAGCACACTGATGATAATATTCTGGGAAGATATTAAGGTAGCTAGTGGCGAAAAGACGCTTAAAGTCGGGGGCGAAATGGCGCGAGTCGATGTTCAATAGAATAATACTAAGCAGTTCACAAATACAATTTGCACTTCTGCAATAGTCAATTATTTGCAATCGAATGCGCTGCAGTGTTTGTAAGAAACTAGCTGTAATAATGAGTGAGAAAAAAAACATACGTGCTTAAAACCCACGAAACCATATAGTTCACTTGCGCATAAGTCACAATTGAATCGTCATTGAAATGTCTCACAAAATATGAATTTTTATCCGCTGCCACCATACAATATAATGGTGGATTAATAAAACACTGTATGAATACAAACGTATGGTATTAAGGAGAGGGACGTGTTCTCTCGCATAAGGCTGTCGAAGCACTGATGCCACACAGCGTCAGACAAGTCCATTAGTGGGAACCCGCTAGATGGTTCCACACAATTACACATTTGTACACATGCAATATTACAAATATAACACACTTAACACGCGCCCACTACACAGTTATTGTTCACAAAACTTGTAATACGTCTATCTTTATGCACTCTTTATTCATATTGGCATGCATATTTGTAATTTTGTATGTATTTATGTATATTTTGGTAGACTTGTATATTCATTTGTATTTTCATTTGTGTAACAGCACACCTACGGAATGCAAAATTGGTGATATGCTACCTTTACTGCTTTTCCTGTACGATCTGTTCGTTTGCACTCTGCTAGCGTAGCGAGTTTAGTGTTGCTATTTGTTCTATCGAGTCAAAGGCCTTCTCGTAATCTACAAAAGCTAAACAAAGAGTTATATTATATTCTGTTGTTTTCTTGATTAGTTGGTTCATCGCCTGCAAATGGTCAAGAGTCGAATATCCGCTTCTAAAACCTGCCTGTTCTCTCAGTTGGTTTCCATCTAAAACTTGACTTAGTCTATTTGTAAGGATCTTGGAGAAAACTTTAAGTACATTTGATAGCAAACTAATTGGTTGGTAGTTACTAAGGTCCCTCTGGTCTTCCTTTTTATGTAGCAAAATCGCAATAGCATTGCACAAGGATTCGGGAACGCTTTCTTGAAGTAAGCACTGGGTGTACAACTGAGCTAACTTAATATGAATTTCTTTCCCTGCGTCTTTCAGAAGATCTATCGATATGCCATCTTCTCCAGGTGCCTTTTCTCGCTTTTTATTTTTATTTTTCATTGATTTATTATTAATACTTTTTCAGAACAAACTAACGCAACTTCTTTTGTGATTTCTAGTACACCACTATCGGCCGTAGATGAATTTGCTGACTCAACTCCTGTATTTGATGACCAAAGCTCTTAGTAATATTATTTTACTCTTTTTAGAATCCATTCTGATTTGGTGGTAATTATCTTCAAATTGCATCAGCTTTTCTTCCTATCTTTGGTCTTCGCTCATTCCCACGATGTCCCATATAATGTTCTCCAGTTCTTCTATTAAACTCTCTAGTCTGTAGTCTTCAGAGATGGTTCTCACGTTGTAGCTGTAGATTTTAATTTATTTTATGATGTTTGATGTCCAAGACATATATATGTTTGGGTAGTGCTTGCTTACAATCGGTGGCACACCGCACGTAAGCACACAAGGCAACGCGATTGGGCCTATAGAAAACGATGATCCAACAGGAACACCCGGTTTTATTTTGGATGTGTAAGTCATGTTTACTACCGTCTAGTTTCTGGTGAGACATTTGCTTGATGCTATCTATTCGGTGGAGCCCTATATATCTGCAGGTTCCCCAGTGGTCATCACCGTTATAATGAGGGTACCCTATATATCTATGAAGATTTACCTGTTCGCCATCAGGGACGTGCCAGTCAGCAGTGGGTTCTTCAACAGTTTGTGCAAGCCACTCTTTGTCTCATATTTCGTACAAAACCTGTCCTAAATAGGTGACCTGATAGAGATTTTCATCTCTATCGACATATTTCTTGTAGTCATTAAGATATTAAAGCTTAACCACTACGTCATGGTGGCAGCCTTATTGTAGGATTATATATATGTATATACATATACATGTATATATATAAATATAAATATATATATGTATATATATATATATATACTGTATATATATATATATATATATATATATCACGTGAAAACCACAGTTGAAGTAAAAAGACTGGAGACAGGTAATCTATATATTTCGATTTCAAACTGAAGGGGATTGCAGATTGCAACAGAAATATATAGATTTCCTGTCTCCAGTCTTTTTTGCTCCAACTGTGGTTTTCACGTGATTGACAAATGTGGGATTACATTTTTCACATGTAATATATATACTGTATGTACATTTATTATATATATATGTATATATATATATATATATATGAGCATACATACATATATGTGTATATATACATATATACATATGTATACATGTATACACACACACACACACACACACACATATATATGTGTATATATATATATATATATATATTGTTACATATATGAGTATCCTATATATGTAATGCATGCAAATAATTATTATTTTGGGTGAAAAGACGTCAGTTATTCAACGAACGACAATGGAGCGTTACGTTTTAGACGTCACGCGTAGGGAGATACCCAAACGTTTTGGGTCGGCGTCTTAATATTTTATTGAATCATGCTTAGCTCTGTAAAATGCATTAGTATTTTCGTGTAGTATTCTGTGAATATGCCAATACTAATTATTATTATGTTTTTCTGTGGATATAATGCACATTTATGTATTATTTCAAGGTGGTGTGCAATACGTTCTCATCGTATTAGTTCGAGAAGCGTCACCAAGCGTGAGTGCAAATACGTTTAGTCTGTCTTGGCCAATCAGGTTCAAACTCCATAGA
>NC_134798.1:19989832-19997332 GCF_046742065.1 Oratosquilla oratoria
GAAGTTCTTAACCAAGGATAGAGGGAACTACTTTGGCGCATCACGAGCGTTGCATGACGGTAAAATCCAGGTTGCAACCTTGCAATGTCCGGCAATCATGCTCTAGGACTGTACAGATCCATTGTAATGAGGCTGTAATAAACATATATTGTTTGCACGTGAAATGTAAGTCTTGTTTTGATAATGTTGTTGTAATCATCTGCGGGCTGTACGTTTTTTTTTTTTTTCTTCTTTATGCCTTATGTGTTTGTCGCATGTTCATAAGGAGTGTGATATATCTTGTGGTTATTTCTGTTGGTGCTTTATATTTTACTTGATACAGTGTAATGTGTTATTGATCGCTTTTTTCTCTATGTGGATTCTGAATTTTGGAAATTTTCTCTCCTGTCGCAATTGGTATTCCTATACGGCGCATGTTTCAGAATGTATGTTTCGCTCACAGAGAGACAGTTCCCGCATTAGAAATTCCAGGTCCCAATCTAGGTGTTGCTTATCGTATGTTCCTTATTGAATGTGCCGTGCTTCATAGTGCAAGGAACTTGTATATCCTTGTACGTTTTGTGTTCCATAATGCTCCAAATATGTAGACGGTATTGCACTGCATATGCTTTTCACTCCAATTATTTAATGTTTTGTTGCACATACACAATGTTTTGTTGCACTTTGCATACGATTAATTGCAAATTACGCGTTTTGAAATGTTAGATATACAATATTGCACGTGGTACCTCCCAGATTGTACGTTGTACATCTCGTTCTATGCACTACGTACCGTGGCACACTGGGTCATTATAACACGTTCTTTATGACTAGCCTACCTGTATACTGTTCTCTGTTGGACACCATGATATCTTCATATGATTTCTTGTTGTCCACTACATCATCGTGTTGCTCACTGAGGAGTATGAGAGATGGTACATGTGCACCACCTCTGTTCGGAGGTACGTGGTGCACAACTTTGTTACAGTATTTCAATATACAGTATGTTGTCACTATTGCACGACCTCAGGTCATTCTTTATATATTGCAATTAATGACTGAACAATTATGAAGCAGTGAGGAAGTCTGTGTTCCTTGATGTGCGCTACATGTGCCATGTTGCAGGCCTGACACATATTCGGTGTTGGTTGATACGTGTAGAGCGTTGCAAGTTGCAGGTTAAGTGTGTCAGCCCGCAAAGCTTCCCTTTTTTTTTTTCTGTCTCCTTCGGTGGTCACCAATGCACCTGGCAAATTCATCCTTGCTTTCAGTGTCGGTGATACATCTTTTTTTTCTTCTTCTTCTTCTTCTTCTTTTTGTGATGAGGGGGTGCCCCACGGTCATTCTCTTGTTTTCCCATACTTCAAAACTACGCGAATATTCATAGTTTTCCCAAAACTCATTTCTATCTATGACGTTTCCACTTCTATTCGCTTTATCAGTGTCCAGTGTACAGTTTAAATTTAATCTACAGTGTGGTACAAGATGTACGTGTGTGTGTGTGTGTGTGTGTGTGTGTGTGTGTGTGTGTGTGTGTGTGTGTGTGTGTGTGTGTGTGCGTGTGAATCGTGTCTCTGCCACTTTGTTCACTGTTGCACCTGACGTTCAGTTTTATTCCTTCAAGACGGCAACGTCCCGTATACAGACCATTATTGTCCCAAGTGGACTCTGGACAAAACGAGATCGTACTGGGCTGAAATGCGCGCGAATTCGGAATCGAGACGACGGGGTCTCGATCGAGCGACAACAGCCCCCCTCTGGGTCCACACCTGTGTTTAGTGGAATCGCCCTGCACCAGCGGGAACAGGTGTCACCGCCGCCGCCGCCGCCGCCGCCGCCTTGAAGGGCATAACAGGGCGCTACCTCAGGGGTGATCATTTCTCGAGCAGTGTTAGATAAGGTTAGTTCGTGTTAACCTTTGAGCGTTTTTCTTTAAATGTTCAGGGAGTTCCTTGTTCAAGGATGCAGGACCTCTGTTCAGTTCGACGATGCTTTGCTTGTTCACAGTTTCAGTTCGCCTCTTCCCTGTAACGCTTTATTTGTTTACCTTTTGCAAACCTCTGTGAACAGCATCTATCCATGTTCTGGCTCGTAGTTGCATGTCCTCTGTCTGCTGCTCAGTGTTACAAATTCCTTGTCCAATCTTGTATATTCCGCGTTCAAAGTTGCAGCTCAGTGCGAGCCCAATTTCAAAGAAGGTTGGCTGGAAAACCATATATGGTGCACAAGCCCATAAATATGTCCCCATACCCCCAGGAAATACATTACCCTCTTCCATGGCTTTGTTTACATCTCCCGATTACATGGGATGACGGTTTCGACCGTTATTTTGAAGAATAACGGTCGTTTTTGTACGTCAAAGGGACAGATGATTAGATATTCAGGTGGCTGCAGTTGCCAGATGTTTCTGGATGTTTCAACTATTTGTCCTGCCCTGTCGGCCGAGTCGCCTTCTTCCTTTTCATTTCGTTCACGTGCAAGTAAAGATCCTCAGCCGCCCGACCTCCCTCCTCCCACGGCCACGTTTTTATGTAAATGTTTTACAAAGTCATTTCAAAATAGCTGATGGCAGGCGTCGTCGTCGTTTCGAGTGACTTCCAAGTCATATTTCAAGGTGTGCAAGCGGCGATGCAGTTAGTTGCAAGGCGGACCAGACCACGGAGGCTGACTCTCCAGCTTACCTTCCTCTTCACCTTCCTCCTCCTCCTCCTCCTCCTCCTCCTCTTCCTCCTCCTCCTCTTCTTCCTTCCTATTCCTCCTCCTCCTCCTCCCCTTCTCTCCTCTTCCTCACTTCTTCCTTCTCTTCCTTTTTTTCTTCCTCGTTTTCCTTCTTCTTCCTTTCTTATTCATCCACCACCTTTTCTTGCTCCTCATCGTTGTCTTCCTTCCCTTCTACTTATTCCTTCTCTTCCTCTTCCTACTCATCAATCTCTTGATCATCCCACGCATTTTCTGGCAAGGTGAAAGGACCGAAAAACGATGTAACCCTAGTGCGCGTTAGAGTATATGAATGTAGTGAATCCATGTATGTATGTATATATGTATATATATATATATATATATATATATATATATATATATATATATATATATATGTGTGTGTGTGTGTGTGTGTGTGTGTGTATACTCGTATATATATATATATATATAATTATATATATATATATATGTATATATTATATATATATATGTATATATTATATATATACACACACACACACACACACACACGTATATATATACATATATATATGTATATATATATATATATATGCATATATATATGTATATATATATATAATATAATATAATATAATATAATATATGTTTGTGGTTCTTAACCACTGGGTCCCGACCCAAGGTGGCGTCGTCAAGCCATTTGTATGAGTCGCCAAAGATTTAATATTCCTATTGGGAATATTATTACAAGTAATAATACTGTATTAGAATACATAAATCGTTAACGTCTAAGGACAACAATATACATAGACGATTGAATTGATTTGAGAAATCTTCTCAACATCTAAAGTTATTTTGAAGTTTAAGTAAAACAAAATGTTTACGAAGGTATGGATCGTCATTTTCGATCTTGACAGGATTCTGTGTCCCTTCATTAAAAGGTTAAGAACCACTTTATATATATATATATATATATATATATATATATATATATATATATATATATATATATATATATATATACTGTATATATATATATATATATGTATATATATATAATATAAATAATCTCATACACACACAAAAACAAACACACACACATACATACATACATATATATATATATATATATATATATGTATATATATATATATATATATATATATATACTGTATATGTATATTCATACATTGATATATATATATATATATATATATGTATACATACACACACACACACACACACACACACACACACACTTATATGTATATATATATATATAAGTATATATATGTATAATCATATATACATATATATATATATATATACACACACACATATATAAATATATATATATATATATATATATATATATTAACCACATCACACTTTAATTCTAAGCCATCAACATCGGGAGACCCGCGGAGGCCAACATGCAGAAATTGAAACGTGGTACGGCAAGGACTTGAACCAGGGCTAGAACATAATAAGTGTTGTCCATATTTCATACCCGGAGGCCACTGCCCCTTTAAATTGTTCATATTGGGAATATATTCCATCAATGTGGTTTACACCATCTTTCTGAATCCACAACCAGATTTATATGGTTGTGGGTTCAGCAATAATCTACGGGTGTGACACTTGTAAACTGACGAAGGTGATGGAGACAAAGCTAAGGAATGCACAGAGGAGAATGGAGAGGTCAATGTTGGCAATAATACTGGGAGATTGAAAGGAACAACTTAAATGAGAGAGTAAACTGGAGTGAAAGATATTGTGGAGGCAGTAAAAGAGAGGAAGTGGAATTGGGCAGGTAAGTTAACACGAACGACTGGTGAGCGATAGAGCAAGTGTGTTACTAAGTGGACGCCGCGAGATGGGAAGCGTGGAAAAGGCAGATCGTATAGAAGATGGAGAGATGATATAGAGAAGTTTGCAGGAGTGACATGGCAGAAGTTGGAGCAGTGGTATTAACGTGTGAGTCATGGAATGTTATGAGAGAAACTTCTGTTCAGCAATAGACTCAGGATGGCTGATTGATGTATATGTATATATATATATATATATATATATATATTATATATATACATATATATTATATATATAATACACACACACACACACACACACACACACACACACACACACACACACACACACACACACACTCCAACTCTCGTGGGCGGGGATTTGGATGTGTGTGTGCGTGTAAGGTCACAACATTACCCATAGAACGGTCATACGAGCTCTGAGTTCTCTTCCGGGAGGGATATAGCTCTCGATCACGAGTCCAGCACGTGATCCAAAGACCAAGGTGAATACACACACACACACACACACACACACACACACACACACACACACACACACACACACACACACACACACACACACACACACACACACACATGTATATATATATATATATATATATATATATATATATATATATATATATATATATATTCAAATCAGCCATCCTGAGTCCACTGCTGAACAAAGGCCTCTTTCATAGCATTCCATGATTCACATGACCGCGCCAACCTCTGCCACGTCACTCCTGCAAACCTCTCGATCTCTTCTCTCCACCTCCTGTCTGGTCTCCCTCTTCCACGCTTCCCATCTCGCGGCGTCCACTCAATAACACCCCTGCTCCATAACTCATTAGTCGTTCGCACTAACTTCCTGCCCAATTTCACTTCCTCTCTTTTTCCGCCTCCACAATATCTTTCACTCTAGTCTGCTCTTTCACCCAACTTGCTCTCTTTCGGTCTATCAGCGTTATTCCCATCATTGTTCTCTCCATTCTCCTCAGTGCAGTTCTTAGTTTTGTTTCCATCGCCTTCGTCAGTTTCCAAGTCTTACACCCGTAGATTATTGCTGGCAGAATGAATTGATTGTAAACTTTACGTTTCAAACATAAAGGCAGAGAGCCTATCAGTATTTTATTATACTTACCACTTTCCAGTCAATTGTAATACGTCTTTTTATTGCATTATCAAGATCTTTTGTCATTTTCACCATCTGGTCCAAATAATTATACTCTTCAACTTCTTCAAGACTTTCATCATGGATTATAATCTCTTTACTTTGAACTTTCGTGTTGAACATTACTTTGGTTTTACTCTTATTAATTTTCTAAACCTACTTTGAGATTTTCTTTGTTCAGATCACTTAACATGTCTTGCAAGTCTTCTGCTCTTTTTGAAATAAGAATAATGTCATCCGCAAATCTTAGGTGGTTCAAATATTCGCCATTAATCTTCAAACCCTTATCTTCCCAACTCAACCTTCTGAAAATCTCTTCCAAGCAAGCCGTAAATAATTTGGCGAAATTGTATCGCTTTACCGAACTCATTTCTCGATCTTGATCTTTTCTGTATCTTTATGTAGTCGAATTATAGCGGTACCTTTCGTATACATCTTTTCTAAAACCCTTACGATCTGCTCGTTTGTACGCTCTTGCGTAGCGAGTTTAGTATTGCTATTTGTTCTACCGAGTCAAAGGTATATTGTATCCTGTCGTTTTCTCGATTAATTGGTTCATCGCCTGCAAATGGTCTAGAGTCGAATATCCACTTCTAAAACCTGCCTGTTCTCTCAGTTGGTTTCCATCCAAAGCTTGACTTAGTCTATTTGTAAGGACCTTGGAGAATACTTTATATACATTTGTTAGCAAACTAATCGGCCGATAGTTACTAAGGTCCTTCTGGTCTCCTTTTTGTGAATATATATATATATATATATATATATATATATATATATATATATATATAATACTATATTAGAATACCTATAACACTAGAAACGTGTGTTCTACAGATGCAATGTAACCACTATTGAAAAAAAAAACACCGGAGCAGAGAGCTTTCGTGTAATACATCTTCAGTGCAGAAATACTCATAGAATACAAAAAAGCATAATATACAGTGGGGAAAAGGGGACGTAGACACAAGAGATTCTAGTGTTAATGATAGAAGGTAGTGACCAAATATCATAGTGACAAAATATCCTAGGAATGTGGGAAACTGTCCATGGGTACAAGGTGAGCATCAGATGTCTAATAATTATAATTCTTACATTTGGAGTATATTTCTTATTGTTATACAAATATAATTATTTAGTTTATACACTCCTAGATTAAACTACGTTCAGTGATGTTCATTTCGACTATGTACTGTTGAAAGTAATCACACTAGCATTATCCCATTTGATAGGGTGATTAAAATTGCTGAAATTTTTAAAGACTCTTGATTCATTCTCTTCTTTTACACATTTTTTATGCCGTGTGATTACATCATAGTTGGCACTATTTCCAAATCCCTTGTTAATGATAACTCAAATCTCTTAGAAAAAATTACTAATACACATCTAAATTATAATTTCAAATTAATCAACTGTGATAGTTTCGCTATTTATAAAAGATCCAGTAAATGATCTTATAGAATTCCTCACAGTTGAACTAAACAATTACGCATTATTCAATTGATCGAACTATGCATCAAAGATTGTAAGTTTCAGTTTCATGACAATTACTACATCCAAACATTTGGCATGAGCATTGGGAAACCCCTCTCTCCCCTGTGCTCAGTAACTTGTATATGAAATCTTTTGAGAGCAAAAATTTAAGTGTGTGTGTGTGTGTGTGTGTGTGTGTGTGTGTGTGTGTGTGTGTAAATACTCACATGCACATATACACATACATATATAAGTATTCTTGTGTGTATTCATATATGTGGTGTATATATATGTATATCTATATATATATATAAATATATATATATAAAATATATATATATATATATATATATATGTGTGTGTGTGTGTGTGTGTGTGTGTGTG
>NC_134798.1:20009832-20019832 GCF_046742065.1 Oratosquilla oratoria
TTCAGGGGAGAGAACAGGGGGAATGTCCTGATCATCATCTGGTGAAAAGGAAGTTGAGAGTGGAGGCTAAATGGAGAAGGAGGAGAAAGGGAGGAAAGTAGATAAGCGATGAGGTAAACAAATTAAATGAGAACGATAAAGAAAGAGAATACCAGGAGATGAGAGAAATGTGGCAAGTGGTAAGAGATAGAAGGAAGCAAAAATAGAAGAAGAAAAGGTCTGTTTCGAGGAGGTGATAAAGTCCGCGAAGATGGTGTATGGGATGAGGAGGATGGGAAGGAATAGGAGGAGAGGTAGTGAGATGTGGGCTGAAGAGGCAAAGGTGATGGTAAAAGAGAAGAGACTTATGAGAGTTGGTCGCGAAGAAAAAATAGAGAAGCATATAAAATATAGAGAAAAAAGAGAAGCAAAACTAAATGCAAGGTCAGAGTGGCAAATAAGAGAGCAGTTGTAAAGTGGGGTAGGAATTTGACAAAGAATTTTGGAAACAATAAGAAAATAAAAATATGCTTTGGAAGGGAGTGAAAAGAGTGAGGGGGCGGTAAGACAGGTTGAGAGAAAAAAAGTAAAAGGGGTAGATGGAAAGACAATAATAGAAGTGAATGCGGTAAGTGGAAGATGGGTCGAGTATTTCAGGAATCTGTTAAATATAGAGAAGGATAAATGGGAGTTGCTTCTGGCAATGGGAGATACTAGAAAGAATACTTTGGTGGGAGAAGAGAATTATAATGCTATAGGAGAAGGTGGGCTACAACGAGCATTGAAAGTGATGAAAGCTGGTAAGTCACCTGGGTTTGATTGGTGTCACGAGTAGTGTCTGAAGGACTGAACAGTTATTTTGGATTTATTAATGAGGCTGCTTATTGTATACCTGAGGGAGGGTAATCTACCAGAGGACTGGAAGAGTGCATGTATAGTTCCACTACAAAAAAAGAAGGGCAATTTTGAATGTAGTAACCATAGACGGATCAGTCTGCTGAGTATAGTTGGAAAGGCATATGGGAGGGTGTTAATTGAGAGGATTAGGAGGGGAACAGAGGGAGTAATTGGGGAAGAACAGTCTACATTTAGGAAAGAAAGAAGATACGTAGATCGCATTATCGTAGTGAGAACATTTTGGACGCGGTAACTCAGATTTACTTGCACAGATTTACAAATGAAACGTTACACTTCGGATATTTATTAGGAGCTCATCATGGATGGTAACCAACTACTTCGGGAAAGTAGTTCTTAGTCTGTGCTCACGAGCACGATTTATTTCAACTATCGTTAAAAAATACTGTCAAACCATATGGAATTCGTGAAGACACTACTTGTGTAGCGAGTCCAGCTTGTATATGATAGGTTCTCCTCTACACAAACGGTTACGATGATGATGATGATGATGATGATGATGATGATGATGATGATGATGATGATGATGATGATGATGATGATAGTGATAATGATGATCTTTTTCATCATAATAGTAATGATAACGATGGTGACGATGATAACGGTGATGATGATGATGATGATGATGATGATGATGATGATGATGATGATGCTGATGATGATGATGATGATGATTGTGGTGGTGAGGATAATGAGAATCTTTTTCATAATAATAGTAATGATAACGATGGTGACGATGATAACGGTGGTGATGATGATGATGATGATGATGATGATGATGATGATGATGATGATGATGATGATGATGATGATGATGACGACCTTTTTCATCATAATAGTAATGATAACGATGGTGACGATGATAACGGTGGTGATGATGATAATGATGCAATGGTGATCATGGCGATGATGATGATGATGACCTTTTTCATCATAATAGTAATGATAACGATGGTGACGATGATAACGGTGGTGATGATGATAATGATGCAATGGTGATCATGGCGATGATGATAATAATTATGATGGTGATGTTCGTGATGACAATGATGTAGTGATGATCATGGCGATGATGATGAAGATGATGACAGGAGTATTTCAACAAAGGATGCCTTGGTTACGCGTAGGAAGAATGAGAGAGGGGACTATCGGGAAAGAGGAGAAAGAGAAGGAAGTGATGGAGGAAGAGGAGAAGGAGGAGAAGAAGGAGGAGGAGGAAGAGGAGAAGGAGGAGGAGGAGGTGGAGGTGGAGGAGGGAAAGGCTGGGAAACCAGACTGGTTGGATGACGAAGGGGTTGGGAGGAGGAAGGGAAGTAGTGATTAGGTTGGGGGAAGTCATGCAGTTTGCCAAAAGTAACCGAAGACAAGCAGGTTGACGCGTAGGTGTCGGCTGTGTACGTTTCACCATGGTCTTGAATCACGTGTTGGATTCGTGATCGACAGTTTTTAACCTCCCGGATGAGAGCTCAGAGCTCGTATGACCGATCTATGGGTAATGCTGTGACCTTACACGCACACACACACCCCAACTCCCCGCCCACGAGAGTTGGAGTAACACCCCGCAGCGCAGCGATACTTAAATTATTTCAGCCCTGGGCGGGAGTCGAACCATGGCATGTATTTTGTGTGCATATGTATGCTTGCAGCATACCTTTTATATGCTTTTTGTCACGAATATTAGTTTCTTCTTCTATTTTCAATGGCAGTTGTTCTTTAGACCCTTAATGAGGTCACGACTTCATCATCAACCCATTCAACTCCGATGACAAGATGTCTTGTCATTTGGTCAAATAAAACAAAAAATCATAATAAAACAACAAAATGTTTGATGATCAAACAGCACCAGAAAAATATGACGTCATCAGTCCTCCTCGAGGAGGACTGATGACGTCATATTTTTCTGGTGCTGTTTGATCATCAAACATTTTGTTGTTTTATTATGATTTTTTGTTTTATTTGACCAAATGACAAGACATCTTGTCATCGGAGTTGAATGGGTTAACGTCGAGATGTGCAAGGCCGGTGAATTCTTTTGACATTCCATATGGGTGTATCCGCCAAAAACCTATCTTTGCCACATGCACTACAATAATGTTTATTCTTACGCTTATATTTCATATCTCATGCGTGTCTAACTGTAATATTCCTTCTCCGTAAGAATAGATGTCGATGTTGATGTGTCGGCCCCTCCTTAACTCAGTTTTCATAAGAATGTAATGTCCTTAGATGTGCACCTCCAACTTTGCGACCTGAATCTAGAGCGACGTAGAGGTCCCACTAAAGCGAGGTGTTGTCTATTTCGGCGCAATACATACGTCATGTGATGTTCATCAGTAAAGCTTCACCCTTTTCTGCGTATGCCATTTCGCAAATGCTATACTCTCGGACCAAACATGATTTCATACAAACTGTTATTCAATAAACAGAGGAAGCTGTGACTAGGATTTAAGTGGTAAATGCAGTTACCAACACATCTACATTGCAACTAAATTTGAAATCAATAGCATATAAAGTACATGCATACATACATACATATACCAAGGCTTTTTCCCCCTTTCAAGGGAGGTAGCCAAAAAGGGAAAGGCATAAAAACACTCCCACCCATTTCATCCCTAAATACACTCCACACCCCTCCCACCCTCCCTCTCATCTGAGCACCTCCTGGATGACGGGTCATCCCTGCACCTTGCCCACCGCCCTGGGTCAGAAGCAGTGTCGCAAGACACAGCACATCCACAGCAAGGCCGCTTCATTTAATCGGCGACCCCCCCTCTCCGTCCCCCTTTGCATATAAGGAGAGGACGGGGAGAAATCCCTTCGGGCTGCGTCAAAATTTACTCACACATACTACCCCACCCCCCCGCCCATTCCTCCTCATGCAATCACAACATCATCCATATACAACCATTCTCCACTCACCTCTGTCTTCCGTCCTCTCCCTTCCTTCCTCAACAGACATTCCCCTCTTCCCCAAAGCCCCCTTCACCCCATCCATCCACCTCATCCTAGGACGTCCCCTCATGTTCACTCCCTCCACATCTGCCTTCCATACCTCTTTTACTAGTCTTTCTTCACTCATTCTTTCCATGTGTCCAAACCATCCTAATATTCTTTCATCAACCCTATCTCCCAGCTCCTTTTTTCACCCCTGTTCTCCTCCTCACCTCCTCATTTCTCACTCTATCCAGCCTAGTAACCCCCACCATACTTCTCAGACACCTCATCTCAAACACATTCAAACTCCTTCTCTCTTCTTCTCTTATGTTCCACGTTTCTGCCCCATACAGTGCTGTTGGCACAATCACTCCTTCATACAGTCTCCTCTTCGCATCCATTCCTAAATGTCTATTCCTCATTACACTCTTTAATCCACCAAGGCATTTACTCGCTTCTCTCAATCTACATTCTACCTCCACCTTCACTCCACCTTTTCCTGCTACACTTGCACCCAAGTATCTAAAACTATCCACTTCCTCCAGTCGCTCTCCCTTAATGTTCACTTCCAGTCTACTGCCACTTTCACCCCATGTACATCTCATCACCTTACTTTTACCCACATTTATCTTTAGCTTTCTTCTATCACATACTCTCCCAAACTCTGCCACCAGCTTCCTCAATCCCTCCTCCGACCCTGCCACAAGCGCAGTGTCGTCCGCAAACAACAGCTGGCTCACCTCCCACTTTTCTCCATTTTCTTTAACCATCTCCAATCCCTGACCCACTACCCTAGCATTCACCTCTCGCACCACCCTATCCATGTATAAGTTGAACAGCCAGGGCGACATAACGCATCCTTGACGAAGTCCCACCTTTACTTCAAACCACTCACTCTCTCCATTTCTAATCCTGACACAAGCTCTACTACTCTCATAAAAACTCTTGACAGCTCCCAAAAGCTTTCCTCCTATCCCATAAATCTGCATAACCTCCCACAGTGCCTTTCTGTCTACCCTATCATAAGCCTTTTCCAGATCCATAAAAGCCCAAAAAACATCCTTCCCCTTTCCTATAGCTTTCTCACATATCTGTCTTACCACAAAGATCTGATCTACACAACCTCTACCTGTCCTAAATCCACACTGTTCCTCACCAATTACTCCTTCTGTTCCTCTCCTAATCCTCTCAATCAAGATCCTCCCATAAGCCTTCCCTACTACACTTAACAGGCTAATCCCTCTGAAACTACTACATTCACACTTGTCCCCTTTTCCCTTGTAAAGAGGAACTATACAGGCACTTCTCCAGTCCTCCGGTACTCTACCCTCTCTCCAGCAAACATTAAATAACCTCACTAACCAGTCCACCATCACTGAACCTCCCTTTTTCAGACATTCTGCATGGCATCCATCCAGACCAGGTGCCTTACCTGCTTTCATCATCTTAACAACTGCCTTCACCTCATCCTTCCTTATTTCTCCTCCATTCTCCTCACTCATCACTCTCATTTTCTTCGCATTTCCCACTGCAGCTATCTTTCCTTCCCTATTCTCCTTCACATTTAGCAACTCCCTAAAATATTCTGCCCATCTTCCCCTTACTGCCTTCTCTTCCATCATCATCTCTCCATCTGCACCTTTTACCTTTTCTTCCCTACTTGATTCGCCTCCTCTTCCTCTCTTAATTTCTTTCCAAAACATCTTTTTATTACTTTCAAAATTTTCTGTCATACTCTTACCCCATTTCACATCTGCTCTCCTCTTTGCCTCCTTTACCTTTTGCTTTACTTCTCTTTCTCATATAAAGTACAATACATAAAATATATACCTGCAAGAACATATGGAATAAAGAAAACACAAAAACAAAAACGATACAATAAAGATGATTTTTCCTCTCATTACTTAAGTATTCTGTGATCAAGATATTTCTTTACTTTTACTTAAGAAGAATGTACTTTGGATACTTGTACGTGTCTATTCCCACCTTACCACCCTGAGCCTGTTGAGTTTAGTAAACTCGTCAGTCAGTGCGTCAGGTTCATAATATTTTTTTTTCTTTTTTACTTTCTTCAATTCATCCATCCACACAGCATCCTCCGTCTCTCTCCTTCTCCAAAGACGTCCCTCTGTTTTCGGGTGCATCCTTGACTCTCTGGATCCATCTCGATCTCAGACGTTCACAGGGTCATGTTCGTATGTATATATGTATATATGTATGGAAAGAGTGGTGTAGGTAAAGTCCAGAAGGAGCAGAAGTACTTTATTCTCTAACGTTTCGACAGAGTCTTCTTTAGAGGGACAATGGTACAGGCAAATTAAGATACATTGTCTATATACTAAGCGGGTCATCTCACAGGTCGCCTTGGGATAGAGTTCGCTGTATGTGCCCCCTTGATGATCAATCTTGCTGTTACGTGTGCTAAGTTTACAAATCCTTCTCCTTAGCACACGTAACAGCAAGATTGATCATCAAGGGAGCACATACAGCAAACTCTATCCCAAGGCGACCTGTGAGATGGTCCGCTTAGTATATAGACAATGTATCTCAATTTGCCTGTACCATTATCTCTCTGAAGAAGACTCTGTCGAAACGTTAGAGAATAAAGTACTTCTGCTCCTTCTGGACTTACCTACACCACTCTTTCCTTATATATTTCTTTTATATTGTCGAATATATATATATATATATATATATATATATATATATATATATATATACATATATATACACATATATATATATATGTAAATATATATGTATATGTGTGTGTGTGTGTGTGTGTGTGTGTGTGTGTGTGTGTGTGTGTGTGTGTGTGTGTGTGTGTGTGTGTGTGTGTGTGCGTGTGTGTGTGTATGTGTACATACATATATATTGAATTAACTACACAATGACAAATGAAACTGAAGGTGGAGGAATTAGACGAGGAATAATGGGAGAATTTTAATGCTGTAACGTTTCGATTCACAGGGTCTTGATCAAAAAGCTAACAATGAAGTACAACATGGACATTTTATACTCAGGTCATCTTGTGGCAACACACCACTTCTGCAGTTTCCCCTTAACACATATAACATCTTTGTAATACAAAATTACTAATCGTGGTCAATCTATTATATGTGAACGTGATAATGAAATTGTGTATTGTAACTATTGTTGTCACATACAAGGATAGCCCTTATATTGTAAATAGTGTCTATATGTAACATATATGCATACTTGTACAAAACATTAAAATATTCATTGTATATAATTTCTGTGATGGCGGACGGGAAATGCGCTAAAAAGTCCAGATAAAAGAAGAAAATTCATTCAATTCTTCTGTTAAGGATGATACCTCTTCCTATGATGTGGTACTTAACCACATCAATTTGTAATCCCGGAACATAATGTTTATGATGTGGTATCTAATCACATCAACCTCATGGGACGCCTAGGAGAGATTGTTCCCATACTCAGATCATTTGTGTACTTATTTTCTTCAACTACTAATAAGCTTGTGGCTTTTGCTAAGCTTATAAAACCTTCCGTATGGTTAATATCATTACATTGAGAAAGACAATAGAAGCAGCTTATATCAACATTAATAATAAATTCAACCATAGGGAAGGTTGTTTTATATGCTTAGCAAATGCCACAAGTTTATCAGCAGCTGAAGAAAATAAATATGCAAATGTTATGTGTATGGCAACAAGCTCGCCGATGCGTCCGCAGAGATGACCTGTCTGTGTATAAAATGTCCATGTTGTACTTCATTATTAGCTTTTTGATCAAGACCCTGTGGGTCGAAACGTTACAGCATTAAAATTCCCCTATTATTCCTCGTCTACTTCCTCCATCTTCAGTTTCATATATATATATGTATATATATATATATATATATATATATATATATATATATATATATATATATATATATATAGGAATAGACAGACATAGAAACAGATATTCAAACATAAAACTTGGGTGCTCTTTTGACTGAATCTTAAAACACAGAATTGTGTTATATTGGATGTCTTCCCTTATGCCATTTCGAATATTGTTTAACTAGGTTTTATTAGCTATATGAAGATATTTTCTTTCTATATCATTACTAAAACAGCTTCCATGAAACTAGGTGTTCTGTTCCGACCTTAAGATATTGTTGTATCTTCGCAGCTGCTGTTCCTATACAGTATACACGCAAGCCTTAATCCCCCCTATATGGTGTACACATCTCACATATGGATGGAATAATCTCATTTAATCCTTCTCAACAGGGTGGAGTCCAGACCCATACCTCTCATCAAGTTTTCTCTTGTCAGTGACAGGCTTCCTTACATAGTAGTGTTCCATCTGTTTCTCTCACCTGTCGCCGTTTTCTTTGTTACTCGTCTTCAGACATCGAGAACCTAATGGACCGTCCACTTTGTGTCCTATAGCCAAGGCGGTGGTAGTGGCGTTGTTGAAAATCAAGGTTTTGAACATCGCCAGCGCACTGCTGAACTGTACTAAACAGACTCGATTTGATGGGGATGCAGATGTCGTCAGTGCCATCTCATCCCTTGTCGAATGCTTCATGGTTTTCGTCAGGGTCCAAGAGTGGACCAGAAGGCAACCAATATTTTAGATTTTTTTAGATTTGTTGTAGTAACATCCCTGTATATGGAACGTCAAGAGCAAGGAATACAAAATGAGGCACATAAGGAGTGAAGGCCATGATGATAAGAGGAATAAAGTTGTCACTTATTCTGAAACGTCACATTAAAAATGAGTTTTTAGGTTAGGTTAGGTGTGGTTGTACTATTCTACACCGCAGCCCCCGCCAAAAAATATTTTTTTTTTTTCAAATCGCTTCTAACGTTACTATTAATTTGGGAATTTGAACATCGGGGTTTAAAATACTCCGAATGATAGGCGCTCTCCAATGACATAAATAAGAACTGAATCTGAGACTGGCAAACAATTTTGTATCCACCAATTTTTTTCATAAAGTAAATGCCAGTAAGAAAGATTGTAGCCACCTGCTTCCGGCACTGGGAAAACATTTGCAAGAGAGTTTTTGGGTTAGGTTAGGTGTGGTTGTGCTATCCTCCACCGCAGCCCCCACCAAAAAACACAATATATATTTTTATAAATCGCTACTTGACGTTTACTCTTATTTTGCTGTACTTATTTATGGGGCGTTCAAAATACTCAGAATGGTAGGGGCCATCTAATGTTATAGTTAAGAATTACATATGTGAGACTGGCATTCTTTCCTTATGTCCACTCGGTGAGGACATCATTGTGGACACTTAGCTCAGCACACAACACCGTCACCTACTACGTGCAAATCTGCATGAGGTTTAGACCTGGCTTAATGTCTTCTGACCTTGCCAGACGGCCGCACATCACTCAGATTTGGAACGCCGTACCCATTTTTGTACAAATTTCGTACGAAATAATCAAGGTTTTGCTCCGTGTGTTTATGTTTTTTTTTCTGCTAAGAGACTGTTTATTTCCTTATTCAACATCCTACTTCCGCTCCTGCGATTTCGGTTCTTCTTGAATAATTTCTAGAAACTCCCTCTTCTCCAGCATTAAAAAAATGTTCTGTGTCATCTATGACCGTTGCAGAATGGTGATGCAGTGAAATAATTTCATAACGTATTTTGTACCTGTTTACCCATATTCAACTTGTTTTCATATGGGAAGAGCCGACATTCAAATATTTTCGTGTGCGATATGTACTGATACAGATACAGGTTGACATTCAAAAATCCGGCAACCATAAATCCGGAACCTTCAGAAATCCGGGACAGATTTCGGGAGCGCATTTTGATTTTCATATTTCCCGCGTTGGTGCGCCACTGTTTTCTGGAGCTGCCGCTTACGCCAGAATCAACTGTTGGTTCATGCTTCCACCTGCTAACAAGTAATCCTGCTCATTTTTCTCATTATTCTCCTCATTATAGCATTTATTTGTCGTTGTATAGCCCCAATATGGAATCAACAAAGAAGAAAGGTGACATAAAACGCGTTATCGATCGCAGAGAAAGTGGAAATAAAAAAATAAAAAATTGCTACTTATGTGTCTGTGCGAACCATTTGTGAAACTTACGACATTATGTGTAAAAAGCCCATCTGCTATTTAGCTTCTTTCCTAAGAAGTACAGTACGGAGTATTTTATTTAGTTTAATTAAAATTCTT
>NC_134798.1:20037332-20044832 GCF_046742065.1 Oratosquilla oratoria
CATTCTACTCCTCACTGGTCCCACAAACACCATGTCACGCGAGCGTTGGTGTTGTCATGGCAACTAAACCTGCTCTGCTCCGGGAGCAGCACTTGGATGTCACTGCCATTTACAAGTCTCGTCTGAGATTCATCAAAGAGCTAAGATCTCGATGGTAATTGTTGATCTGCCCTCGAGGCTTATAATCAACAGCGAATCTCCTTTGCAGTGTAAGAAGGAGTCTCAAAATTAACTTCATCTCGTCAACTTCTGAACCATCAAGGTGCCAGAACCCTTAATACAGTTCCAATTGCTTTCGAGGATTTCAGAGCTGTTGTGATATGGCCTTTCTTTGGCATCTAGGATGAGTAATCTGGTCAAGCTATTTTTGGCACACCTGTCTGGTGGCCTAGGGAAGTGTAGCCTCAACGTCTTCCAGTCTTCTTTTCTTCAGAGCTGAAGAAGAGAGACCAATATTTCTCTCATTGTCAACCCAGGTTGTCAAATTCGGAAGTGTCGTTGTGACTTTTATCTGCGATGTGTCATGTCTGAATAATCGCCGTCTTGATGCAAAGAGTGGAAAAGTGCCTGATATGATATCCGATTAAGGTGTCACAGAGGACCATCAGGATTTGTTTGGAAATGTTGGTAACGATTATTGCATATGCTTCTGATGGTTGGTAGGTTCTGGAATATTACACAACGGCTGTTTATCTTCTATGGCTTTATCAACGGCATATTTTCTAGGTAGACGTTCTGCATAATTCTAGACACCCTAAAAAGAATTTCAATTTTGTTTCGTATTACCTCCTAGTACTAAAGTCTAACCACGCATGAATCTTCTTAGCTTTTGAAGAGACCCATGCCCAATGCTATAGTATCATTAGATTTGTATTTTTTTCCATGAATTCATGCGCTTGATCTTTTTGTTGTGAAGTTTAATGACTTTTTTAGATAATCCTCCAAAACACTGACAATTTCATTAGATTTTATTATGGCTATCAGCAAACAGTTTTATTCATTTGAGGGTTGTGCCACAGGATTGAACTGGTTTCTACGAATGGGGACCCATTGATATGAAGTTTTCACTCTTGCTGAATGAAATTGATGTTACCAAACCAGAAATAGTAATAACAATAAGTATGCCACCATGCTGAAGAATTCAAATCTCAGCCAGTATATTCTCACAATGGCTTCTTTCAAAATATGTATCCTTAAACCATTCAGGGTGGTTTATTTATCGAATGTATAGCTAATTGACGGGTCATCCCCGCATCTTGTCCACTGCCCTGGGTCAGAAGCAGTGTCGCAAGACACAGCACATCCACAGCAAGGCCGCTTCATTAAATCGGCGACCCCCCTCTCTGTCCCCTCATGCAAAAAAGGAGAAGACGGGTAGAGGGTGGAAGGGAGTGGAGTGTATTAGGGATGGAATGGGAGGGAATGGTTTTTATGCCTTTGTTTTTTGGTTACCTCCCTTGTAAGGGGGGAAAAGCCTTTGGTATATGTATGTATGTAGAGCTAATTCAAATGTCAGCTGTATAAGCGTACTGTAGCTTGTAAATTGGTCCTTACCTCAGGTAATAATCGACGTAAACACTTCCTTTGTTTCAGAAAGTATGCAGAGCGGCATAGGTGTTCAGCATGAGCATGAGTCGTCGATGTCCCCATGCTCCACCCCGCTCGCCAATCAACCAGCTCCCCCTGTGGCCTTCAACAGCCAATCAACTCTCCCCGTGGCCTTCAACAACCAGTCAACGCCGTCCGGGCCTTACTCCGCCCACCAATCAAATTCCTCCTGCGCGAGTGACGCTGCCGAGTCTCGCGGATCGTCTTCTCCGTCCTCCGTCGTGTCCGAAATCTCACAAATTTCACAAATCTCACAAATCTCTCAGTCCTCACAAATATGTTCCGCAAACACCCCCACAGATGTACAGAATCACAGATCTACCTCCTCACATTTAAGCGCAGAAAAGCAAGCCAGTTTAGCCAATAAATTCAGATTAAGTAAAACAACAAACGTTAACAACAGTGTGTACGCTAACGCACACCAGGCTGTGATTGGCGGAGAAGAGGACGATGGGCGGAGTGATATTCGCGTACTCTCTCCCTCATTGGTCAACAGTCAAGTCTTGTCCAAAACGCGCCCTCTTTCTCCGGACCCCGAGACTCACCTGCCCAATGGCGACATGTAAGTTAATGAGAAATAATTTACTTTGATGGATTTCGTACACTAATGTCCTGCATCACGAATAAGGAGCAACATATTTAAACTTCCATATGGATGAGACTGAATGGCCTAGGTTATTGGATAGTCTCAAATTGTATATGGTAGGTATCAAATGATCATTTACTCGTTGGAAACTGTTTTTGTGAGTGTGTGTGTATGTGTGTGTGTGTGTGTGTGTGTGTGTGTGTGTGTGTGTGTGTGTGTGTGTGTGTGTGTGTGTGTGTGTGTGTGTGTGTGTGCGTGCGCGCGAGGGAGAGAGAGAGAGAGAGAGAGAGAGAGAAAGAGAGAGATACATAGATAGATAGATAGATAGATAAATATATATATATATATAATATATATATATATATATATATATATAGATAGATAGATAGATAGATAGAGAGAGAGAGAGAGAGAGAGAGAGAGAGAGGTACTACGTTTGAAGGTGTTTGTTGATACGTATACATGACCTTATTCAGATATGTGTTGTGTAGAGAAGATCACTTCGGTCGTGTATTTGCAATCTTTTCTTTCTTTCCTTCTCATTTTTGAGCTAACCAATCCAACCTTGATTCTGACCAACCAAAACGACTAGGTTAGCCTAGGTCAGTCAGCTAGCTTAACCCCTCCATGTGATTGCTTTCCATAAACTGAATACGATATGTGGCGTAAGTCAAATTACCATCCTCAAGGCATGATACTGTGCCGAGAGGTTTAAGACTACATAGATAAATTTACACTTTGTCACGCTAACGTACTTTATAGATCTTATCCTGGTTAACAAGAGTCAGTTTCATTCATCCAAAAGGATTCCAGTTGAAGGTGAAATCGACGTTTCGCCTGAGCCAAGATTTCCCAATTCGTACGGCTGGAATGTATCCGAAAAGGAATATAAACTAGTTCAAATTAATCTTGACCCGCTTTAACTTAACCCATTCAACTCCGATGACAAGATGTCTTGTCATTTGGTCAAATAAAACAAAAAATCATAAAACACCAAAATGTTTGATCAAACACCAGAAAAATATGACGTCAATCCTCGCTTCGCTCGCAGCGAAGCGAGGACTGACGTCATATTTTTCTGGTGTTTGATCAAACATTTTGGTGTTTTATGATTTTTTGTTTTATTTGACCAAATGACAAGACATCTTGTCATCGGAGTTGAATGGGTTAAAACTACGGCAGACTAATATATCTCTGTTATCTCAAACAAAACCTACCGGTCTTTCTTTCTGTGAGCCTCACCTAACCCAATCCAAAGATGCGTTGCTTCACTGTGCGAGTTGGCATACGTATCCCCACCTCCCCCCTCCCCCCTCCCCATCTTTCCTTCCGTGATTTATTTGTTTATCTATTTATTTATTCATTTATTTATTTATCTATTATTTAATTATTTATTTATTCATTTATTTATCTATTTACTTATTCATTTACTTATTTATTTTTTATTTATTCATTCATTTATTTATTTGTTTATTTTTTTTATTTTATTTTTTTTTTTTTTATTTTTTTTTTTTTTTTATTCATTTATTTGTCTATTTTTAGACCACTGGTTCGTTACTTGGGGTGAAAGGTCCGATGGCTGACTGGATAACTCAATTTCTGTTAACATTTCTCGATGAATATTATCAAACATTAATCAGGCATTAGATTGTTAAAGTTCTCTAGCATTCCTAAATATTTTTCAACTGAATTATGTCTGACTAAGAATATACCCAACAATCTAGAATCAAGACTTATTTTGATATTTGGAGGTGCCAAGAGACGCAATGTTTTTTTTTTTTGTTTGTTTTTTGAGAATACGAGCATTGAAAAGGGTACAGAGCCGTTGCTTTAGACAGTTCGGGGGGCGAAAGTAAAAAGAGCTTCTTTCTGTCATCTGAAAGTTGTATGACAATGCCAGTGGCCATGAGCGTTGAAGGGGCTTCATCAAGGTCAGGACGCCCAGGAGACCGCGTCACGTTTTCAGTGTAGTCTTGCTTGTTTTGGCATCAAAGGAATTGTATATGATGGCCTAACCATAGAGACCTTATGGGGCGTTTGAGGCAAAACCCTTCAATAAGGGGTTGTTTACTCAGCTGAATGAGATCATTTGGCCGAAGCCAAAGTCATATCTTAGGAAAGAAGGTGAGGACTATATGCCAGAAGGCGCTGAGTAGATGTGAACGAAGTCGTCACCTTTGTCCTATTATGCGCTTTAGGAACTGTTAGGGCATGGGACAGTCACTGATGGAAATAGGAGAGAAGTGTGGTATTCGAATCCGCGACAAGGAACATGCGAGACTCACACGTTTCCGTCATTGGTGCAAATAGGGAAGGAGTTTAGATAATAGATAAGTGAATAAATAGATAGATAAATAAATGAATAAATAGATAAATAGAAAATGTAGGTACTAGTCTCTTTTTCTTTCGGGCATTAACGCGATTACAGTATTGTAGCTAGTCTTACGAGAAGACTCCATCAGTTGGTTGTGACGTCAGGATATGTCAAAGGTAATCTTACCCATTTTTTTTTTTTTTTTTTTTCGATGAGCAACGGGCTGCGCCCGACCTCGTTACGCGGGGGCTCGGCACTTCGGGCAAGCTCGCTTCGGTGTCCAGCTCTACGGGCCATGTATCAGCAAATCATTCGTTTCCGTGCCCGTGACGTCACCGCTCTCGGCCAATCAGTCTTCTCTGTTGCCGTGACGTCACCACTCTCTCAGCCAATCAGGGGCCAGAGGGGGCATGTCCCCTTGAGGAGAGATTACAAAGGATTACAAAGGCGGAGCATGCCGACAGGAGACCTTTTGATCCATATCTAGGTCGGATGCGAAAAAAAATCATATTAATAATAAAACAATAAATAAAACTATAATAATGTAAATAACAAATAAAATACATAAATAAATGCATAGGTATAGTTAAATAATAAACAAACAGGTAAGTAGTAAATAATAATAAATTGACATATAACTAATAATAAATGAAAATCAGACAGAGAAATGATAACAAAACAAAAACAAATAATATAAGATAAATTATAATCATTACAGCATCTTACTTAGGTATTTATCTAAATGATTCTTAAAGATTCGAACTGAACTACATTGCACTACCTGTGCAGGAAGTTTATTCCATTCATTAACTACACGGTCAGATTTAGATCGATATCAACAAAAAATCTTTTATTAGTATATAGATAACTTGTACAGGTTTCAACGGTAAAAACGCAAAAACTTATTCACTTGTATAATTATTAGTATATAGGATTTTTTCACTTCCATTTGATGACATAAGGTTAGTTTGTTGCTTGACACGTTTACGTTCTATAAGATTATATATCAGGTTTTGACTTCAGAACTATGAATGTGCTGCATGGATTGTGTCCGGACCCTCGTAAGTAGCGCGTAATAGATAAAAGTTTTGACCTGGCAAATAATGTCCTTGCAAGGCTTCTGTATGACTGGTGCTCCGCAATATAGTTTTCGTACTTGTAATATTACAGCGCCCTTGAACTGTTTACATTAATGAATGCATGACGATTAACCTGTCTATGGCGAATGACAAGTCCTTTTTTTGTGTCTGACAGTAAACAAAGAATAAATAAATCAACAAGTTAGGCATTTATTTGGGTCACAAGTTACTTCTGATAATCATAGGAGAGAACTCATAAGGACTAGACGAAAAAAGGGTTTTATTGGTGGATAGCAAGTTGAGTGCAGGATTGACGGCACACGGGCGTTGGTGTGTGATCGTCGGTTCGAACGGGAGGAGGGCGTGAACTTTTCTATGGGACTGGTACTGCATATATGAAACTGATTAAGCTGAATAGAGATGGTATACCTGCACAAAAGTACGGTTGGTCCTACGGTTGCTGAAGAACACGACTGGCGGGGCGCTCGTAGTAGATGGTGTTTGTCGGTGATGGGGGGATGAAAGATGATGTGTTCTAGTGACGATTATCAACAACGGAATTGGTGATGTCTCATGCTACTGGAGGTTATGGTGAAATAGGTTTAGGTGGTGCAGGGACTTTGGTCATACAACACCATGAAGGTAATAGTGAAGTTGACGATAACTGATGACGATGGTGATGATGAAGATGGTGATGTTGATGATGATGATTATGATGACAACGACGACGACGGTGATGATGATGGTGATGATGATGTTGATGATGATGATGATGATGATGATGATGATGATGATGATGATGATGATGATGATGATGATGATGATGATGATGATGATGATGATGATGATGATGATGATGATGATGATAACGACGTTGTTGATGGTGATAATGATTATGATGATGGTGATTTTGATAACAATGACAGTGATAGACATCACAAGGACAAAGTACTGTATATCGGTATATTGCTGAGGTGTCTTGGTTAAGTGCGAGAGGTGGTGTATTACGTGGCGTTGGCTTTGCAAGAAGTTTGTTCCGTGTCTCACCAACAAATTTTCATCCTCACACTTTGGGATAATCATTTCTCGTCCTATTGATATTTAGTTTAAAGAAAAAACAAACTTAAATTTTAGGTTTCACATGAATTGTTTCTGATGTTTAGTGTAATTTTTTAATTTCGTGATACACCTTTTCCAATTTGAAACGTTTTTACCGAGATTGGGTTCCGTATGGAAAAAAAGCGTCTTCTCTACAGTTGGTGACAGACTGTTCAAGTTTAAAGATGGTGGTATAACTCCAAGAATTTTATTCTGTTTCTATGAGACAGAGTTACAATAGTTAGATGATTAAGGCCGTTATCTGTACAGCAAGATATTTTTCGCTCTTTAATTTACTTAAACTTTTTCCACATAACTTGAAGTTGTACCTAGTGTTATTTTTACCTCTGTGCATAAATTGGCAGAGAGCTTGAGAGGTGAGGGTGGAGGGAGTTGATAGGAATGGGGGTGGAGAGGTTTGAGGGTGGAGGAATCCATCCATCCATGGGCGTGACGGTGGAGAGAGAGAGAGAGAGAGAGAGAGAGAGAGAGAGAGAGAGAGAGAGAGAGAGAGAGAGAGAGAAGAGGGAGAGAAAAGAAAAACATGGCGAAGACTGACGATGGAAAGAGTAGAGGGTGAGCGATTCACTGGTACAGAGGCTTGTGATGGTTGGTAGAATGTACAGTATGGTGAAGGTTACAGGAGTAAACATTGGAAACTGGTATGTTATAACACATTTGCAAATGTTCATTTTAAACCCAATATCGGAGAAATAATATCGGAAGTACAGGAAAAACTGTATATTTCGACTACTATCTGTAGTCCTCTTCAGCAGAAGAGGACTACAAATAGTAGTCGAAATATACAGTTTTTC
>NC_134798.1:20054832-20057332 GCF_046742065.1 Oratosquilla oratoria
ATCTGCTAATAATGAGCTCTGAGCTCACTGCCGTAGGGTGGTGTCTGGCTGTCTCGAAAAGAGGCTGCAGCAGATCCGAGGTGAATACACATACACACACACACGTACACCCATAGATCGGTCATACGAGCTCTGAGCTCTCTTCCGGGAGGGAAATAGCTGTCGATCACGAGTCCAACACGCGATCCAAAGACCAAGGTGAATACACACACACACACACACACACACACACACACACACACACACAATGTATATTCACGACTTCAATATTGCCATGGCGATTCCAATTCGTACGAGGAAGCGAAACAAGACTTCTTACACTGATGATCCTAAGGGATAAGCGACACAACAACACCGACACAACACAATCATCTCCGTCTGAAAGGAAAAGTCTCCAAATGCCACTTGACTTCTCTCGGAATAACCCTAACAAAGGTTAATTCGTGGCTGTATCACTCCTCTGGCCACATCTAAAACGGCTCTTCCAGCATCAGCAAATAACCGTTACTACAACCTTTTATTACAACATTAATGAAAAATGAAGGAAAGAGAAGGATTATCGGAGGAAAAGTTTCAAAAGAACACTGATGAAGCTAAACTGTGAGTAGAATGATTAAGTTAGCATTAGGAGCAAAAGAACAGACTTGACTTACACATGTAAATGAAACGTCTGTAGCAAGACAGGAGGCCTTAAAATACAGACATTTTATTCTGGGAACACAGAGAGACAAGGAATTGTGTGGACGAAGTAGTACGGACAGACCAGAAAATGTCCAAAAGAAACACAATCTATGGGCCACGAGTTCACACAGACCAAAAATTGTGTACATACAGAGCTCTTCACACACACACACACACACACACACACACACACACACACACACACACACACACACACACACACACACACACACACACACACACACACACACACACACACACACACACACACACACACACACACACACACACACACAATTCGGTGCCACGACACTGGAGCAATTAGTATCTACAGTTTGTGGTAAAACAGACAACAACAGTTTAATGGAAAAGCAACGCAAAGGAACATAAAAGAAAAAAATCACAAGAAAATAATGTTAACAAAAAATACAGCCAAATTTTATATAAACTCCCTCTGTCCCCTTATGCTGAAGACATTTGGTTAACTGAAACTAGATTAGTAATGTATGACATTTAAGAGATTAACCGTGATGGTTCATACCTACTCAGTCCGTAATCTATTCCTGAGTTAGATCAAGATGCCTGACTGATGCCAGAGGGTCTGTAAAGTTTACTATCATGTTGAAGACATTAACAAAATGAACCTAACTGCTGGCAACATTGACAAACAGCATGAACAGCACTGTCGTGTATAAACAACAGCAATGCACAGCAAATCTTGACAACAAGAACTCTTTATGCTAGCATCGTTAATGACAACACTCAAGAATAGCGAAATCAGTAACGCCCAACAGCGCTTCTCATTAATTATAAAACCATGGTACTACACCTCAGGAGTGGCAGCTACAACATCAATAACATCACTGTGTCCGCATCAAGCGACGTTGTTAGATAACAACAGGAACAGCAGCCGCAAAAATAGCAAAAATAGTAACTACTAAAGAGAGAGTAAGAGGTATACAAAACATTTTATAACGATTGACAGGAATAGTGAGCTGACCAGGAACCTGATTTTGACAAAAACATCAAAGATGACATAAAATGCGAACAGTTTTAAAGAGAAATTTTGTGAGAACGGCGACGAGAACGAAAGCATGACGCGAGAAATAGAAAACGACAAGAACGAGCCAGCAAGAGCAAGACGAAGGCGACAAGAACAACAACAACAGCATCACTACACCAGACCATTCATGGACACGCTCTTACGAGATTCCCAGCCCAATATTTCCTTCAACGATTTCCAACGTTTCTGTTGATATTTTCGATCCAGATTCAAACACGATGTATAACTGATGCTAACGAACACGGCTGCAGGTATCAGCGCGCTTTGGGCTCTTCTACAAGGTTCTGGAACGACCTAAAAGTTGTGGATGTTGGCTTAGTTTGAACAGATGTTGCGGCGTCGTGCGGTAGGGGAGGGATGCCTTTGCCCCAATTGGGAGATGAAAAAGAGTTGTTGGAGGAGGAGGAGGAGGAGGAGGAGGAGGAGGAAGAGGTGAGGGTTGAGTAGGTAGGGGGAGGGAGAACAGAAGAGGGAGCAAGAGAGAAAGAGCAGGAGAAAGAGGAGGAAAAGCAAGAGGAAGATGAGGAATAAGAGGAGGAGGAGGAAGAGGAAAGAAGAGGACTAATGCCAGAAGATGAGATGAGGAAGAATAGGACAGACATCAAGAGAGCAAAATTCAATGGTAGCCAAAAGGGTCTTAGATACAAATATGGGGATTGTGGGAAAAGATGGAGAATAAAACAAGTAAAGTAGAAGGTTTATTGTGGTTGTGGTCATGAAAACAATAATGCTGAAGTTATACCATAAAAGCAGTTG
>NC_134798.1:20082332-20094832 GCF_046742065.1 Oratosquilla oratoria
GTAAATAATAATAGCAACATTTGGAGGACTGGCCGAAACGTCCTACCCTGCAGAGTTCTGGCCGAAACGTCAGTGGCCGAAACATCCTAAATTCGATGCGCTCCCCTCCTGTATGCTCATAATGATGTTGAACTTCTGGACTGGGTTGTTCAATTTTTTTTTTTTCATTATCTTGGCGTTAAATCTATCTTGACATTAAGCATCATGAACATCAAGATAAACTAACGCCAGAATTAGTTTTTGAACAACCCAACCCTAGACTCCTTGTTATAATATGTTATCAATGTTAGGCAACTTTTTGTGCAATGATAACACCATTTACCTTAGTCCACATATGAAAGTTGTATAATTTCAATTTAGATAATTTGTTTCATAAATTTCATTTCATTTTCACACAGTATGTGCAAAAAATATTGTTACCTGAAATGATGTATAAGTATTTTTTTTTAATTCTTTTAATAATATATTTTCTTTCAATGATAAAAAAATAATGATAGCAACATTTGGAGGACTGCTGATGCGATAATGTCGCTGTTATGACAGTCGCTCTTATAATACAATCGCTATCATGTGGTCGCTGTTGTGATGGTCGCTGTTTTAAAAGAATCGCGATTGTGAAGTCGCTCTATTGACAGTCGCTGTTATGACAGTCGCTATTCGGAACCCGAGCCTTTAATTCTATGTCATCACGAACGAGACTGACAGTGCGCTCATCGGAGACATATACGGAAAATGATACGAAGTGAAGCCGAGGTCTTGAACCTCAGCTCAGACGTATCAAAGTAAGAGTGACTAACCACTGCGCCATCAAGAGAGATATAAGTTCAGTACAATTTCTTATATTTGTATGCTCGACCTACATACATATACACGAATTTTGTAATCAACCCATCCCCGCTATGATGGTACAGTGATAGTATGTGCGCGTGGGAAAGTGTTATACACACACACTGACTGGTACCCAGTGGTAGATATTATTATTATTATTATTATTATTATTATTATTATTATTATTATTATTATTATTATTATTATTATTATTATTATTATAATTATTATTATTATTATTATTATTTTCAATCACGTTATTTTTTTTTTCCTTTTTTTTTTTTTTTTTTAATACCATGTCATCACGAACGAGACTGACAGTGCGCTCGTCGGAGACATGTACGGAAACCGATATGAAGTGAAGCCGAGGGCTTGAACCTCAGTTCAGACGTATCAAAGTAACAGTGACTAACCACTGCGCCATCAAGAGAAATATAAGTTGACTACAATTTCTTATATTTGTATGCTCGACCTACATACATATACACGAATTTTGTAATCAACCCATCCCCGTTATGATGGTACAATGATAGTATGTGCGCGTGAGCAAGTGTTATATGCATATGTCTCCGATGAGCGCACTGTCAGTCTCGTTCGTGATGACATGGAATTAAAAATAATAATAATAATAAATAGATAAATAAATAGATAAATGAAAAAATATCTGCACTGGGGACCATTTAGTGTGTGTGCATAACACTTGCCCACGCGCACATACTATCATTGTACCATCATAGCGGGGATGGGTTGATTAAAAAATTCGTGTATTTGTATGTAGCTCGAGCATACAAATAAAGAAATTGTACTCGACTTGATGGCGCAGTGGTTAGTCACTCTTACTTTGATACGTCTGAGCTGAGGTTCGAACCCTTGGCTTCACTTCGTATCAGTTTCCGTATATGTCTCCGACAAGCGCACTGTCAGTCTCGTTCGTGATGACATGTAATTAAAAGTAAGAAAAAAAAAGTTAATGTGGTTGAATATATATATACACATACGGTGTGTGTGTGTGTGTGTGTGTGTATGCGTGTTTGTGTATGTGTGTGCATGTGTGCGTGAGTGCGTGTGTTTATGCACGTGTATACACACACACACACATGTATATATATATATATATATATATATATATATATGTATATATATATGTGTGTGTGTGTGAATAATTCGCTAGTGGACAGCGACATCAATTCTACAATCTCCATGACCGTCGCGCAGAGGATTCGAACCACTGCTTATGGACCCAAGAGAGGCTCCACAACACCCGCCTTTGACCACTCGACCACAGAGGATCTAAAAGCGTATGAACTCGTAATCTATCTGATTACCGAGTTTGGGGAGGGCGCTTACTGCTCCCCCATACAAACCCCTTTTTACCATACGCCTAATCGCACCAGTGGGAATGGTAAGGACTAGAACGAATCCCCCTCACGCTTCTTGCCATCGTAACACATAGTTGCTTTTGACTATCTCGTAAAATTGTACTCCCTTACCGATTGGACAACTTTTATCTTGAATAAGTTGACCCCCCACCCCCCCACCCCGAGTTGAGTTGTATCCTCTGCTCCCGTAGCGAAATGCATCGAAGGTATTATATTGGTGCCACAGATTGTGTGTAAATACCTGGGGACGTACCTACCGCCAATTCACTAATGTACAGGGCCAGTCGAATAGGCGCGCGCGTGTGTATGTGTTCGTATGTGTGTATACGTGCATTTGTGTATTTATCTAATTTCTATGTACTTTACAGATTAAGAATCAGTTATGCTGTCTGGCTCTACTATTTCTTCTTCCACGTTCCGTGAATTGAAACATCGGTAGGGGAATTTTTTTTTTCACTCAAATCGCCCTCTCTCTCTTTTTTTTTTTTTTTTTTTTTTTTTTCCATCTCTTCTGGTTCTTCTTTTGTCCTACAATATGAAGTCTTCTGTGTCGATTATGCCCAACCTTTTCTTAGTTCTCAATACTGCAATCACATCACTCTTTTGCTCTTCTAATGGTGACACTACCAGCGTATTTAGACTATGTATATACTCGTATGTTCTTGTATATGTGTGTGTGGGTGGGTGTGTTTGTGTGTGTATGTGTGTGTGTATGTGTGTGTGTTTGTGTGTGTGTGTGTGTGTGTGCGTGCGTGCGTGTGTGTGTGTGTGTGTGTGTGTGTGTGTGTGTGTGTGTGTGTGTGTGTGTGTGTGTGTGTGTGTGTGTGTGTGTGTATGTGTGTGTGATTCACCAATGTCTTGGATCACGTGTTGGACTCGTGATCGACAGCTATTTCCCTCCCGAAAGACAGCTCAGAGCTCATATAAGACCGATCTATGGGTAATGTTGTTACATTACACGCACACACACACCCAACTCCCCGCCCACGAGAGTTAAAGTAACAACTAGCAACGCAGCGATACTGAAATAATTTCAGCCCTGGCGAGATTCGAACCCGGACCACCGTAGTGGCGGCCGGGAACGCCATCACTGCGCCATGAAGTCGTGGGGGGGGGAGTGTATGTTTCATGAGAGGGTAAGTGAAAAATTATCTTCGACGATTATAATACTTGTAATAGTAATCATAATTTTCATAATAACAAAGAATATCATTGACAAGTACGAATAGCCGCAGTAATAACAATGAAATTATAATTCTATAAGATGAAATGATGACGGAGAACTAATTCAATAAAAGACGAAGAAGAAAAAGAAGTAAGCAAGAATTAGATTCTTATTCATACATATTGTGATTAAATGTAATTGTGAATACAGTAATTACAGATATGAATATGAACGTATAAATCATAAATATTGAAATTGAAATAATGGTTGTAGATATATACCTATATTTCTTAATACAAATATAAATAACGACCTTGAGACCTGTGATTATGATAGTAATAGGAATAAGAATAAAAACAATGGTAAAAATATAAGGACAACAATAAGAATAATGACAAGAGCAATAACAAAGACAAAAACAAGAACAAGGACAAGAACAAAGACAAGAACAAGAAGAAAGGCAAAATCTAGGACATAACAAGGACAAGAACAAGAGCAAGGACAAAAACAAGAGCAAAAATAAGTATAAGAACAAAAACAAGAGCAAGGATGTCGTCAAACCCTTCGACGTCCAGCGTGCACACGCACGAACACACGCATATGGAGCCAGAAGTACTCCAACGTCTTCAAGTCAACTCTCGAGGGACCTTCTATTATTCCTTGGGATCTGACGCCAAGGGACATTCTATTGTTCCTAGTGACCCGAGGACTAAGCTTCCAGGCAGCACATGCTCGGACAATAGAACCCGCCAGTGTTTCGGGTGAAACCCCCAGGACATCTGCATCGGACAAATGAGACAGCGCTCCTCGACTACAATAGAAACGGCGCCTGTCTGGCGCCCGTTATCGTTGCTCAATCCGACGCGACGAACCTTTTTTTTTTTTCAATGTGAATATGGCAACCTTTATATATATGCAAAATGTATGTAGAATCTGGCAACCCCCCCGATGTTTCTTCGGAGGTTGCATTATATATGTAAAAGAGAGAGAACATTGGAACAGTAAGGAAAAGACACCGCTGAGACATTGCTTCTCGAAACACCAGTACCTTAATAATGTAGATAAAAAACATCTACAGAATGCGCATAACATGTATGTGTATTGTGTATGTGAGAACTTGTACATAATGTTCCTACGTAGTGGGCGCTACTTGTACATGCCTGCCTAGGTATCCCTGGCAGGCAGGCAGGCAGGCAGGCAGGCAGTGTCACCACCATTGAGCTGGCAAGCGAGATGTCTGCCACTTCCGGGACAGACGACGAACGCCAAGTAAATATTGACATAAGATGTCTGTCAGATAATTAGGCGGCCACTCGAAATCGGTGTTTGGCCATGGTGGAGGACTCACTCACGAAGGCAGGGAGGGAGGACAACGAAGGTGAGGGCCTGTGTTCGAGGGTGAAAGCGGGCTTATTTGGTGGAGGTGGATGGATAAATTGGATTTATCATCTCTTCTGCCAGGTCTCTTGTGTTTTGGGCATTTCAGTTCTCGTAGAAATAGTCTGAGCTTCCTACTTCCATCTGTTCAAAGGCCGACGAACAATGAATCACTGGGTACAGCCACGCCCCAGATTGGGGGAAAAAACATAGCACACTTCACTTTAGGAAGAAGAATCATAACCTCACACCATGCTAGAAAAAATATATAAAACCTAAATAGCCATACTTCTGGTTAGAAAACCATATAAAAAATTTCATAGCCTTAAATCAGCTTGGGAAAATCAAGCTTTATATATGAGTTTGCGCCGCTTTAGCTCATGTGAAATAGAGGGAAGCAGGAAACAGAAGGATAGACTGGGAGAGAATAGAAGTATGGGAGGGAATAGGAAGGGAGGGAGGGAAAAGGACTTCGGGGAGAGGGCATTAGGGGAGGCAAGGAGTAAGGGAAGGAGGGCGGGTTAATGTGGAGTAGTTTCCACGAGCCAGTGTGCCCACGCCTATGCAACTGATGGCTATTGGTGCAGCTCCACGTGCCCCCCTCCGTTTCCCTGCCCCCTATAACCCCGTCTACCTACTTCTTGTTCCTCTCGCGCACACACACACACACACACACACACACACACACACACACACACACACACACACACACACACACACACACACACACACACACACACACACACACACACACACGCACGCACACACGCACACACACGCACGTACACACAAACATACACGCACGCACACACACACATACACACACATACATATACACATTACACACACACACACGTATGCACGCACAAGCACACGTATGTACGCACACACACACGCACGCACGCATACATACACACACACACACACACACACACACACACACACACACACACACACATACACACACACACGCATGTAGATGTGTAGTTCTATCTACATTATTGGGAGACACAAAGTCAGAGCAGTACCTTTTCTTGATTGATTCCAGTATTCTCTCTGGTTTCTACATACAATGCAACCTCTGAAGTAAACTCTGGGGGTTGCCAGATTTTTACATATATATGTACAAATTTACAGTGGTGTCGTATGATGATCGGTACATAAAAGAAAGGGTTTTGGTTGAGCAACGATGATAGGCGCCGGACAGTCGTCCTACTCATTGAAGTCGAGTAGCGGGTCAGGGCGTTTCCCCGAAACGATGGCGTGGCCTTTTGTTCAAGCGTTAGCGGTTTCTTTTGTTTGAGCACGTGTTGCCTGGAATCCTGTTCTTCGGGTCACTAGGAACAATTGAATGTCCCTTGCTTGAGGTCCGGAGGAGAGGAAAACAATAGATGGCCCCTGGAGAGTTGGACTGAAGACGTTGGAGTACTTCTGGCTCCATATGCGTTTGTTCGCGCGTGTGCACGCTGTACATTAAAGGGGTTGACAACAAATGCTCGGCCAACTATCCTCAATACCCTCAGTGAGATTGGTGCTCATGAAAGATAAGAAACAGAACAAGGCCTTTTTCAAAACATTGGCATGAAGATCCATACACATAATGTTGGAATAATGGTGGTATCGGGAAATACTCACGAATAAAATTAGATAGGCTTAATTGCATGAACATGCGGAAGTATATATTATTTCCGTTCACCTTGGCAAAAATATACATTTATGAAGTTGTCGCTCGATTGCGAAGATTACAGGGGGGAAGAGGAACTGGAAGTTTTGGTGGAGAGAATTGGTCCTCTATTTCAGGGGTTGTGTGAGTTTGTAAGGAGACAGTCTCTATGTCGAAGCCACGGGGGACTCTTTTGATATGATCTTTGTGCAAGACGGTCTCCGTAAGATCGTGCAAACAGAGTGCTTTGACTTTGTTCTTTGACTCATGTCCAGTGATACGATAGGGTCTAGAGAATTTAGGAGAGAGCTTCGAGGTGGGGGTGTGGTTAAAGGTGTAAACAATGTCTCCAGTTTTAAAGGTACAAGCTCTAGCTGATTTGTTATGCAAACTGATCATTTCGTCCTTAGATGAAGAGTATTATGTATTCTATTGAAAGTATGATTGAAATTTGCTTGTTTGACCTTGACATAATCATTGACGTTGTAAATGGGAGGTAATTCTGAAAGTAGAAGATCATATGGGAGCCTTTTGTCCGAGCCAACGAGGACAAAATGAGGAGATTCCGATATCGAGCTGTTAATGGAACTATACAAACTTAAATCATAGGGACATATTCATCCCAAGATGGGTGAAGACCAGAGTAAGATGTCAACTAAGCCATTTGAACTACGGTGATTAGCAGTAGTATTGAATTTCTTGATTTGACAATAATTACAAATGTGTGAAAGAATCTCATTGTTGAACTCAGTCCAGTTGTCAGAAATCAGAGTTTTGGGTGTAGTTAAGGGGCATATAAGTTTGTCAGTAAGGGTCTTTGCTACCTGTTGTGTTGTTTTGTCTGGTAGGGGGAATGAATACAGAATCGTTAAAAATGGTCGACACAGGCAAGAAGGTATTGGTTTCCGCTATGTGTAAGTTGAAACTTAAGAAGATCAACAGCGACTGTGTCGAATTGTTTCGAAGGGGTAGGGTGAATTAGAATTGGAACATGACCGCTAATATGACCTTTGTGAATCGCGCAAGGGTGACAAACGTCAATCTAGGTATCTATATCCTTCCTCATGGTTAACCAGAAGTAGTGCAACGGGGCTTGTGTAACGCATTTCTCATTGCCAGGATGTGCAATAATTGGTGAATCGTGTAGAATTTGTAAAACTTCTGGAATGTGATCCGTAGGGACTACAAGCTGAAACACTGACCTGTTGGGTTCATGTTTGTTCGTCAGTGTTGTTTTGTGATACAGAATGTCATCAACTAACATGTAATTGTTGAGATTGGGAGGAAAGTTTTCTGTGTCAGTTGTATCTACAGATTCGAGGAAGTATATGACACGTTTCCAAAGAGGGTCTTATATCTTCGCTGCGGCAACGCGCGCTTGTGTAAGAGTTACTGAAATAGTATTCTGAGTGATGGTCGCAGTATGGTGACTGAGAGCGTCTGCAACTAGGTTTGCTTTTCCTTGAACAAAATAAAAGGTTGGCATGAACTCTTGTATGATAAGGAACCAGCGGGCAAGTTTTTCTGAAAGATTCTTTCCTTTGAAGAGATGTAAGATTGGTTGATGATCTGTATATATGTGTATCTCTTAATCAAGGATGGTCTCTTTGAAATGTTTGAGTGCGTATATAGCTGCTAAAGCTTCTCTGTATGTGACTGAGTAATTTTACTCGTGTTTGTTGAGTGTGCGACTCACATAGGCAATTGGTCTAGGTTTGTGCCGTGTTGTTGCATTAGGACTGCGCCAAGTCCTATGTAAGACGCTTCAGTGTAGATTGTGAAAGGAAACTTGTGGTTTGGGAAAGTAAGGACAGGTGCTGTGGTTAAGGCTTTCTTTAAGTCATTAAAGGCTTTCTCTTGGTCAGGTGTCCAAATGAAGTGTGTCCTTCTTAAGTAGTGAAGTTAAAGGTGCTGCTATATTAGCGTATCCTTGAATATAACGTCTGTAAAATCCTGACACACCAAGGAATGAATATATGTGTTTAGCAGAAGTTTGGCGTGTAAAATCAATGACTGCCTTGACCTTGTCCTACGATGTTAAAATTCCTTGTGAATTAAGGACATGCCCTAAGAAGCGTATTTCTTTCTGAAGGAAGAATCACTTATTAAGCTTCAGTTTCAGAACTGCTTTTGCTAGTCGTGAGAAGACAGTGTGTAGAGTGTGTAAATATTCGCTAATGGATTTAGAAGTGATGATCACGACATCGAGGTACATAAACACTGAATGACCTATAAGACCTGCAAGTACTGTGTATATAAGTCGTGTGAACACTGAAGGAGCTGAAACGAGACCCATGGCTAGTTGTTTGAAGCGATAATGAACCGGGGTGTGTGCTAAATGCTGTCAGAGGTCTAGACTCTGGAGCAAGGGGGATCTAGAAATATCCCGTCCAAGGGCGTGAACACTACGTTGTTTTCATCATCGGAGTGGAAGATGTCATGTAAGAGAGGGATTGGGTGTCTATCTGGTATGATTAGCTTATTTAACTCTCTAAAGTCTACTACAAGGCGGAAGGAACCATCGTGTTTAATGACAACAAAGAGAGGGAAGTTCCATTTGCTGATGAATTGTTCAGTAATATCTTGCGTAATCATGACTTGGGCAAGGTTATCTACAATCATGCGTTTGCTGTGTGGTAATCTGTATGCGGAAATGTAACGTTGTTTAGAGTTATCACGAAAGGGTATATGATGCTGAATAAGATTAGTTATTCCTAGGGGTTCACCTGGATTGGCAATGGTATGTTTGAACTTGTTCCAAAGTGCAAACAAGTCTGCTTGTGCATCTATGGTGTTGAGATGTGATGCATCAGTGGGTTCCTGTGCTGTGGACACGTCAGAAATTGCGATACAAAACTTGGAAGTGGGGAATTGGTCATCCATGACTTTGATGCATGAAGGATATACTTCGAAATCGCAAATGTTTGTACCAACTGTGAAATGGAGGGGTGCGTTAGTGTCATTGGTAATTAAAATGCAAGTATGACCTTTCTTTGATGTAGAGCTGATGGCTGAAAGCAGGGAAATGCCATCGATACGGCAAGTTCCTGGCACACAGAGTACATCGGTGTCTTGTGTTTGGAAAACTCGTATGTATATTTTTGTATATTTTTGTGGGAACTGCGTCTTTGGCCTTTAAACACTGCATGAGTGTGTTTGAATGTAGATAACACTACCGAAACTGGGGTTGATTTGCTGTTGAAATCCTTTAAGAGGGACAAGAAGGTGTCCTCAAGCAGTGAAAGATCAACGGTATTTACTGGGTGTTTGTCCTAAGTTTTGCTGATTTGGACATGCGTGAGTAGTTAGTGCGTCTGTTGTTACGTTTGGAACCAAAGTCATGAGCTGTCAATAAAGTAGCAAAGTCAGAGTCGTGGGGAGGTTTTTAAGTGGCGGTGCCATTTGTGCTATCAGCTGGTGCATCCTCGGGTGATGAAGCAGAGTGGATTTGAATGGGGGGGGGGATCTAGAACTGACTGACGTTAAATCATACTCTGTCTGCTCGGCCACGTTGATTTGGTTGACTTCGTGGGAAGTTGCTGATGACAATGCCGGGGGGAAGCGATTTGCATAAATGATGCCATTTTGAGCAGGCTAAATGATTATGTTATGTTTTTTCATCAATGTTAAGCCTATGAGGATACCAATGATAGGGAATGGTACGCTGTCTACATTGCAAAGGTTGACGTCGGGGGGTCCCAAAATGGTAACACGTTTTGTTTCAGTGCGGGATTTCTGGAAACTGTGTACTGACATGATGTTAACTGGGGAACCCGTGTCAAGAAAGATTGTCACTTTGGTGTTGCTAGATGTAGCATTGAAAGTTAAGAAATGGGAAGATACGTCTGGGATATCCAGATATATACCGGTAGAGTTGGTGGTTGAATATCTGTGTATGGAGTAACTGTCCTTGTTCTGCACTGAGTCTTTGTATTCTGAAGTCACAAAGGAGATGTGTTACGTGAATGCTTTGCAGAAGATGCATATTACGCGAATGCCTTGCAGGAGATGTGATACGTGAATGCCTTACAGGAGATGTGTTACGTGAATGTCTAGGAGGAGAGTGATCTGAGGATTCTGGTCTGTGTTGCCTCCGTACTAGCAGCACACGGCAACGATCACTCGTGTGAAAACATGTACTATGATTATTACAGTGTTTGTTTGGTTGTGACGGGTACCTATGGTAACACGTATCAACGAGGTGTCCCGGTTTATGACAGTATGCACAAAACATTTGTGTTCTTGAAGGAGAGTGTTGGGGTGAACGATATTACGTGCGAGATGTATGTGTTGATCTCGTGTTATGTGAGGGGGACCGTGCGACCTGGGCTATTGTGTTAGTGGGTGCGATGGGTACTGACTGGTTCTTTATCTGAGTGATAGCTTTGTCCGTGTCAGAGAATTTCCTGAAGAATTCGCCTAGTGAGATACCTTGTGTGAATGGAATTGTGTTAGCTTTTTGGAGTGTGTCTAGGTGCAATTGGGAGAGTATTCGAAAATATGCCATAAGTGAGACTACGTGTTCCAATGGTATTTTGTTGTCTGAGACCTAGTCTGAATTTTTTAGGCTTTTTCTGAGTTCATTTATAAATGTTGAAGCTATTTTGACCGCTTTTTCTTTCGTGTTATGTGGGCCATGATTGCAAGTTTTTACTAAAGACTATAGGGGGGAAAGTGATCCAAGTGGGTCAAGTGCAGCAAAAGGTTTTTTAAAGTGCTGTTTAAATCCCTGATAGTCTGTGGTTTCCTCAAATGAATCAGACTGAATGACGTCACCAGCTAATGTGTTATTCTTATCTATTTTGGTTGTTAAATGCTTATTTTGTTTTGTTGTCTGTGATGTTTCTTTGTGTTATCTCTGATTCAACCTCAGAGAAGAAATTGTGTACAGGAATGTTCTTGCCGTTAAAGAGAGGTAATGTTATCTCATCCTTGACTACGGTAATAAGGTTTTGTGTTGTCATGGTGTTTTGAGTAGCAGGTGAATTTTCTGAAGAGCTGTTAGTAGGAGGGGATATGTTTGGTATATATGAATTGAGCGTAGGGCGGCTTCGTGTACAGGGTTGGTATGTCGAGTCAGAAAGGGGTTTTGAACACGTTCATGTACAAGAAATATCAGAGAAATGGGTCGAGACCCTGTTGCTCCCAGGCGATAATGAGAACGGTAAAATATATACTTACCCAAGATAATGTCATACTGTTAGTAGATGAAGGTGCCGCAGTGGGTGGATCGGTGGGAAGATACCTTGCTGGAAACAGAGGGAATAATTAGGACAGCGTATTTAGTGTGTGAGTTGAATACACACACACACACACACACACACTATTGATGCCGCGACGATCGTTGGCGCGTAGAAAATTATCGTTGGAGCGTTGTAGTGTTGGCTCATAGAGGAAGATCGTTAGAGCGTTGTAGTGTTGGCTTGTAGAAGATGATCGTTGGATCGTTGTAGTGTTGGTTCGTAGAAGATGATCGTTGACTGTTGGTGCAGTGACATCCGGAGAGCGATGCGATGTTGGAGAAGGGAGGTCTTCCAACTCGTGCTATAGTGGAGTAGGGAGTCGTCTGACTCGTCTCGGTGTTGGCATGGAGGCGGCGGGGGTCGTGGATACTGGAGAATGCCACGAAGAGGGTTTTCTTCGTATTAGATGCGGTGCTTCGTAGTAGTTCATAAAAGGATGCTGGATGATACAGCTAAGATGGGTTTCCTCTTATTGATTCTTGATTTCGCGAAGATCGTAACATTAGTAGATGGCTATGTTCAAACGGAATCGCTGTCGTAGAATTGTTGCTTCGGAGGAATGGTAGAGTTGTTGCTTCGGAAATCCCTCGATGCCGCCATATGTATTTGTGTAGTTCTATCTTCATTACTGGGAGAGACAAAGTCTGAGTGGTGTCTTTTCTTTACTGGTTCCAGTATTCTCTCTGGTTTCTACATACAATGCAACCTCCGAATTAACCTCAGGGGGTTGCCAGATTTTTACATATATATATATATATATATATATATATATATATATATATATATATATATATATATATATATATATATATACAAATGTACAATTTTACAGTGGTGCCATATGA